>NC_092148.1:86028787-86119347 GCF_045791955.1 Oncorhynchus clarkii lewisi | reverse complement strand
AAACCAGCTGGCCGGTGTGTTTACGGACATATTCAATCAATCCCTATACCAGTCTGCTGTTCCCACATGCTTCAAGAGGGCCACCATTGTTCCTGTTCCCAAGAAAGCTAAGGTAACTGAGCTAAACGACTACCGCCCCGTAGCACTCACTTCCGTCATCATGAAGTGCTTTGAGAGACTAGTCAAGGACCATATCACCTCCACCCTACCTGACACCCTAGACCCACTCCAATTTGCTTACCGCCCAAATAGGTCCACAGACGATGCAATCTCAACCACACTGCACACTGCCCTAACCCATCTGGACAAGAGGAATACCTATGTGAGAATGCTGTTCATTGACTACAGCTCGGCATTCAACACCATAGTACCCTCCAAGCTCGTCATCAAGCTCGAGACCCTGGGTCTCGACCCCGCCCTGTGCAACTGGGTACTGGACTTCCTGACGGGCCGCCCCCAGGTGGTGAGGGTAGGCAACAACATCTCCTCCCCGCTGATCCTCAACACTGGGGCCCCACAAGGGTGCGTTCTGAGCCCTCTCCTGTACTCCCTGTTCACCCACGACTGCGTGGCCACGCACGCCTCCAACTCAATCATCAAGTTTGCGGACGACACAACAGTGGTAGGCTTGATTACCAACAACGACGAGACGGCCTACAGGGAGGAGGTGAGGGCCCTCGGAGTGTGGTGTCAGGAAAATAACCTCACACTCAACGTCAACAAAACTAAGGAGATGATTGTGGACTTCAGGAAACAGCACAGGGAACACCCCCCTATCCACATCGATGGAACAGTAGTGGAGAGGGTAGCAAGTTTTAAGTTCCTCGGCATACACATCACAGACAAACTGAATTGGTCCACTCACACAGACAGCATTGTGAAGAAGGCGCAGCAGCGCCTCTTCAACCTCAGGAGGCTGAAGAAATTCGGCTTGTCACCAAAAGCACTCACAAACTTCTACAGATGCACAATCGAGAGCATCCTGGCGGGCTGTATCACCGCCTGGTACGGCAACTGCTCCGCCCTCAACCGTAAGGCTCTCCAGAGGGTAGTGAGGTCTGCACAACGCATCACCGGGGGCAAACTACCTGCCCTCCAGGACACCTACACCACCCGATGTCACAGGAAGGCCATAAAGATCATCAAGGACATCAACCACCCGAGCCACTGCCTGTTCACCCCGCTATCATCCAGAAGGCGAGGTCAGTACAGGTGCATCAAAGCTGGGACCGAGAGACTGAAAAACAGCTTCTATCTCAAGGCTATCAGACTGTTAAACAGCCACCACTAACATTGAGTGGCTGCTGCCAACACACTGACACTGACTCAACTCCAGCCACTTTAATAATGGGAATTGATGGGAAATTATGTAAATATATCACTAGCCACTTTAAACAATGCTACCTTACATAATGTTACTTACCCTACATTATTCATCTCATAGGCATACGTATATACTGTACTCTATATCATCGACTGTATCCTTATGTAATACATGTATCACTAGCCACTTTAACTATGCCACTTTGTTTACATACTCATCTCATATGTATATACTGTACTCGATACAATCTACTGTATCTGCCTATGCTGCTCTGTACCATCACTCATTCATATATCCTTAATCCCCTCACACTGTGTACAAGACAGTAGTTTTGGAATTGTTAGTTAGATTACTTGTTGGTTATTACTGCATTGTCGGAACCAGAAGCACAAGCATTTCGCTACACTCGCATTAACATCTGCTAACCATGTGTATGTGACAAATAAAATTTGATTTGATTTGATTATGGTTACATGGTGTCTGTTATGGTTACATGGTGTCTATTATGGTTACATGGTGTCTGTTATGGTTACATGGTGTCTATTATGGTTACATGGTGTCTGTTGTTGTTACATGGTGTCTGTTATGGTTTAGTAGAAGTTTGAATAGGAGTGATGGAATGAGCCATCAAAATAAATGAATTGGTTATTGGTTATTAGCAGACCACAGTTTACAGGTGACTGTTCTGAATGGGGAATTGGGGTTTCTGTTATTCAATACCCACAATAGCTTTTTAATGATCAATTACCTAGTGCAGAAATCAGGTTTATGAAAGCTAATAAAGTAGACAGCCATTATAATGGTCCACATGTGTTCCTGATTGTTCCAGTTCCGCTGGTGGGGTTAGCTCTGAAATGACTTCACACGACAAACTGTAGCATTGACCCCATTTCAATACTATACTTTAAATTCTAATCATTGTCTTGAGAATTGGAATAAACATTCTTATTTTTGCCTTAAACTGATGAGTGCAGACCTATATTTCCTAGTACAGATTATTTCAGGTCAACACACTAACTAGACAATTAACAGTGGTGGAAAAAGTACCCAAGTGTCATACTTGAGTAAAAGTGAAGATAGCTTACAGTTTTTTCCAACTGCTTACACACGTTTTTCAAAACTGTCTCCTTTTTTCAAAACTCTACACACAATTCCCCAAACTGCACACACAAAATGCAAAATGCCTCACTTCTCCTTCAAAATGTAACACTGCATTCAAAATGCCATAAACACATGTCAGAATGAAGCATTTGCATCAAATGACAAACACTGCTTTCATAATAGTACATTTTTGGATATACCATGTAAACACTGTTGTTGTAAATCTAAAGCTCCTTGGTCTTTCATAGGCTTATATCTACATTTCAATACAATGTTCTTCAGTGAAAGTAATCTGCTGAGAGGGGTAACAAGTACACTGTAAACACCAATGCAATGTAGAAACAGAAAATATTTATTCGGCCAAACATTACTGTTGTATACAGTAGCATACAACAAAACCATAAACATATGTAAACCAAAAGTATATTCTTTAGAATACAGTAAAGAACACAATTGTGTGTGTCAGGTCCCGGGGGGGGGGGGGGGGGGGGGGCAGTCCAGGAATTGTTAGGGAGGGGTCAGTCACCAGTGCTAAGCTACGCTTCATCTCTTCTCCGGCCTGGGTCTGGCCACAATACTTCATCCACATCACAAGATACGTTTTCTCTTGCCAAACATCGAGGGAAGTATCTCCTAGCATGGCGTACCCAACCTTGGACAGAGGTAACCTCTATGTCCTCCATTGGCTGGAGAAGCGGCATGCGGGCATAGGGTTGGCGATCATACACTTTCCAGCGCCAGGCTGAGAAGAATTCCTCTATGGGATTTAGAAAAGGTGAATATGGGGTAGGTACAAAACTACAAATTGTGGATGGGTGGCAAACCAGTTTTGGACCAGAACAGCCCGGTGAAAACTAATATTGTCCCATAAAACCACAAATCTAGCAGGCTCCTGATCTGGATCAGGGACAAGCATTGTGTAAATTGCATCCAGAAAAGTGAGCATATGGCCGGTGTTGTGTGGCATTGTGATGGAGGACCCCGTTTTGAGTGATGGCAGCACACATATTACCCCCACGCTGTCCGGGGACATTGGTAAATGCCCTCTGTCCTATTACATTTCTTCCGCGGCGCCTGGTTTTTGTGAGGTTGGTTGAAGCCAACCTCATCCACATAAATAAATTACAGTAATGGCGAATTACATGGGCATCCAACTCCAATACTCTCTGTAACAGACAAAAGGATATACAGATGAGTAAATGTGGTATGTCTGAAGTACTGGAAGTAGTGTTGCATACATACCTCTACAAAGTCATGTCGCATATTCTTGACTCTGTCAGAGTTTCTCTCAAATGGCACCTTGTAAAGTTGTTTCATCGTCACTGTGTGCCGTTGGAGGATGCGTTGTATGGTCGATAGGCTTACAGCATTGATGTTGTTAAATATGGTGTCATTATTCAAGATATGATCTCTTATGTCTCGAATCCTAATTGCATTGTAGGCCAAAAAATGTAGTACAGCATGATAACCAACCTCATTCATTCAATGCAGTGCAGTAAATGGAGGGCTTAGAGTTACAAATGTTTATGCAATACTATGCAGGTCATACGTATTTTACAGTACATTACTGTAATGCTAAAATAGTCATTAGATACATCTCATTTCTGAAGGTTCGAATTATGGGCGCCATTGTAAATCAGTTACAAATGTTTATGCAATACTATGCAGGTCATACGTATTTTACAGTACATTACTGTAATGCTAAAATAGTCATTAGATACATCTCATTTCTGAAGGTTCGAATTATGGGCGCCATTGTAAATCAACTCAAGTTGGGCTGGACTCTCAGTCCAGCCTCTCTCATGGTCAAACCTTGGTTGATCACATGATCAACAAGTGTTGCCCTAATCTCATCAGAGATGGCTCTCCTTCCTTCTCTTCTTTGCCCTCGTCCTCTTCTTCCTCTTCCTCTCCCTCCTACTCCTCTTGCTCTCTGTCCATTGTTGGCATCCATTGTGCAAAACAGGTAATCTGACCTTTGACCCATTTATAGACCTATACTACAGTAAAGTAGTGATTGGTTAGTGATCAGTTAAGCTATTAGTGTTTGCACATGTGAGGAGTGTGTGTGTGACCTGGTGAATAAGTGTAGCATTTTGATTGGTTGTGTTTGGAAAAGGAAAGCAAGTCACTTACTGTTCGATTTTTGTGTTTTAGGTAGAGAATTGTGTGTGGTGTTTTGAAAAAAAGTGTTTTATGCAATTGACAACTGAGTCAAAGGCTGAGAAATAGCTTATGGTTTTGGATATTTGATGTGTAGTTTTGCACTTTGAGTGAGAGGTTTCAAAAATCGTGTGACATGAAAAGATTTTGTGTGTAAGCAGTTGGAAAAAACTGTAATGGGAAATGAAAAAAAGTAAAAGTATTGGGTTTTAAATATACTTAAGTATCAAGAGAAAATGTAATTGTAATTGCAAAAATATTCTTAATTATCAAAAGTAAAAGTATAAATAATTTATAATTCCTTATAATAAACTAGACGGCGCAATTTTTTTAATGTATTTTGTATTTACTGGATATGTAGGGGTACACTCTAACGCACAGACATCATTTATAAACAAAGTATTTGTGCTTAGTGAGTCCCCCGGATCAGAGGCAGTAGGGATGAACAGGGAGGTTCTCTTGATAAGTGTGTGAATTGGAATATGTTCCTGTCCTGTTAAGCATTCAAAATGTAACGAGTACTCCTGTTCAGGAGTCATATGGCTTGGGGGTATACGCTGTTTAGAAGCCTCTTGGACCTAGACTTTGCTCTCCGGTGCCACTTGCCGTGCGGTAGCAGAGAGAACAGTCTATGACTAGTGTGGCTGGAGTCTTTGACCATTTTTAGTGCCTTCCTCTGACACCGCCTGGTATAGAGGTCCTAGATGGCAGGAGGCTTGGCCCCGCTGAAGTACTGGGCTGTACTCACTACCCTCTGTATTTTTTATTTAACCTTTATTTAACCAGGAAGGGCACATTGAGATTAAAATCTATTTTTCAAGAGCGCCCTGGCCCAGATAGGCAGCACCAAGTCATTACAAAAAAATTACAGACAGACAACATGAAAAACTACAAGTAATCTAGTAAAAACCATTGAATTCACAAGAGTATAAAACAGCAAATTAAAAACATTGACAGGTCAGGGAATCAGCCTCAAAATCCTTCATCACTGATTTAAAAACACTAATTGGGACAAGTTCTTCCAGTTTAAAAGTATTTTGTAAGGTGTTACAAGACGATAGCACAGAGTACATAAAAGCCCTTTTACCAAATTCCAGTGACTGAGCCTACGAGTGACTAGAGAAGGCCAGCCAACCCTGGTATTCAAAGTGCAGTGGTGCGTAAGGGTTTTGCAGTTTAAAATAAATCTCAAAGTGCCATGGTAAAGAGTGTCAATTGATCTCAAACACTGAGCGGAATCATTCATATATAGAATATCCCCATAGTCTAGTAAAGGCATAAATGTAGCTGATACTAGCCTCCTTCTGGCTTCAGAAGAAAAATAAAATCCCAATTTCAGCTTCAATTTTTTTGTAAGTTGTTGAATATGCTATTTAAAAGAGAGGCCATCATCAATTAAAATTCTAAGATATTTATATGAGGTTACAACCTCAATCTCCTTGCCCTGACAGGTAGTAATAGTTGAACGGTTCAGAGGTCTATTTCTTGCATTAGAAAACACCATTAGTTTAGTTTAGTCAATATTGAGGATAAGCTTCAATTGACACAAGGTATGTTGAACAGTATAAAAAGCAGTTTGCATGTTCTGGAAAGCTTTTGTAAGAGATGCACAACAGTAAATAACAGTATTATCAGCATAAAAATGAAGTTGTGCATTTTGGACATTTTTATCTAAATCATTTATATAAATAGTGAATAAGAGAGGACCAAGTACAGAGCCTTGCGGCACACCATTCAAGACACTCAATTTAACAGACATAAGCCCATCAAATTGAGTGCACTGAGTTCTATCAGACAGATAGTTAGCAAACAATGTGTCAGCTCATGATTTTCCCTGGTTTACTTGATACAACCATTTGTTTCCACCACGTTATCATTGCAGGCATTAACCTGCCGTTTTAGTAGCCTATCAATAGATTCCTATTTGTCTGACAAAAGAGAATGATTTTCTGTCTAGATGGAACAAGTTTAGCCCTAATGTTCCCTAAATGTTTCCCAGTCGCATTGATTTTATTAAAGCATATTCATAAACTTTACTATCACATACTTTAAACTTGCATACAGCAGGTCTATCTTTCCATGCATAGGATCGGTGATGACTTTGTGAATTATGTAAAGACCCACTGATCAGTGCAGGTTGATTCGTCTCTCTATCTGATGTAATGACTACTACAGGCAGACATTGACCTCATTGAGGTGGCAGAGAGCAGACAGTGTCCCCACACACCCCTGGTAGTAACGTCACCCTGGCTCTGAGGAGAAATCCATTAAGCCCAGACCTCTATAGGAGCAACTATGCTGCAATGAATGAGACACACTGATGTTGTTTATTTTGATGGCTGGACCGGCGAACAATGTAAAAACAGACAGGCCTCCACGGCTTCCTTTTGCGCCTGTTTTGGTTGGGCCGTGGTCTGGCCTGCACGTGCAAGGGAAGAGAGTTTAAATATAGCCCAGCTAGTTTCTGTTATCTCCATAGTGTCTGAGGAAACTGAGGCAGGATGGGCCTGTGTTAAGCCAACCCAACAGGAGCTATCAGAGGGGCCTGTCCAGTGGGATGATGATGTAATGCGAGGTCAGGAGGGCACTTCCTGGCAGTGGGGTTACAGATGTGCAACACCCTGAACACTGAACCGTTTCCCACATACCTCCAGGCAATAGCTCAATCCTGGTTGTCCTATATACCTTCAGGCAATAGCTCAATCCTGGTTGTCCTATATACCTCCAGGCAATAGCTCAATCCTGGTTGTCCTATATACCTCCAGGCAATAGCTCAATCCTGGTTGTCCTATATACCTTCAGGCAATAGCTCAATCCTGGTTGTCCTATATACCTCCAGGCAATAGCTCAATCCTGGTTGTCCTATATACCTTCAGGCAATAGCTCAATCCTGGTTGTCCTATATACCTCCAGGCAATAGCTCAATCCTGATTGTCCTATATACCTCCAGGCAATAGCTCAATCCTGGTTGTCCTATATACCTCCAGGCAATAGCTCAATCCTGGTTGTCCTATATACCTCCAGGCAATAGCTCAATCCTGGTTGTCCTAGCATACCAATGCTTGTGTGTGTCTGTAAAGCAGCCGTACCGAATCTCTGACTGACCGTTAGATGCCTTCTGAACCAATCAGAGAATGCATTCCTGCTTCCTCTACCTCCCCCATCTTCCTCTTCTCTACCCACAACCACCTCAATGGAACTGGCGTATTCCATTCTGCCTGTGGCCTATTACCAACGCAATTCTATGAAGCTACCCTAACAATGTGTGCCCACACATGAAAGTGATGCCTGGCCCTAAAGAGAATCGGGGAGCAGCCTGCCCAAAGCACTTCAACTACGGCCATTCAGCCGATGACCCCCTTTTATCTGTCCCCACATTGAGCAAGCTGCTCCTAGCCTTAATTCCCCTGACCCCTCAATGTAGTCGGATATTGTGGCATAATCCGTTTTTTCAGACCTTCTCAGTTTAACTTTTTTCTCTCCTCTTCCCCTCTACCTTCTTTCTCTACCCATTATTAATCTCTCTCTCTCTCTCTCTCTCTCTCCCTCTCTGGTACATTACTCTGACCTCTCTTTCCTGGGCTGGTGCATTCCTCTGATCTCTCTTTCCTGGGCTGGTGCATTCCTCTGACCTCTCTTTCCTGGGCTGGTGCATTCCTCTGACCTCTCTTTCCTGGGCTGGTGCATTCCTCTGACCTCTCTTTCCTGGGCTGGTGCATTCCTCTGACCTCTCTTTCCTGGGCTGGTGCATTCCTCTGACCTCTCTTTCCTGGGCTGGTGCATTCCTCTGACCTCTCTTTCCTGGGCTGGTGCATTCCTCTGACCTTTCTTTCCTGGGCTGCGGCAGCGAGACACAATGTGCTCCCAGTGTTAGGGGATTAACTATGCATTCAGGAGACTGTGGCAACTCTATCACATATCTCTGCCTGTGAGGAAAAGAGAAGAGAAGAAAGGAAAATAGAAGAGAAGAGAGTGGAGCCCTGAGAAGAGAGGAGAGGAGAAGAGAGGGGAGACAGGGCCCTGAGAAGAGAAGAGAGGAGAAGAGTGGGGAGACAGGGCCCTGAGAAGAGAAGAGAGGCAGGGCCTTCCAAAGGGATGTGATTGTGTGAAAGGAATTCTAGAATGGTCTAACGTGGAGGGCCACGGAGCTTGGATGGGGTGGAAGAAAGGGAAGAAAGAAAGTGAGTATGAGATGGGTATGGGGATTGGTGGTGGTCATGCTAGTATGTTGTTATTGGGTGTTAGAAATGTCCTATGTTGGTAAAGGCTTATTCAGGACTATGAGAGGAAGAAAAGGGTGGTGACCCTTTATGACCCCCAGGATCATCTACTTCTGAGTTAAGTCACGGATATTTTCCATTGACAGTATTCAGCTGATCAGTTTACATTGATATTGTTGTGCAGATCCAGGACTCAACAAAACAGTTTTGAAGTCATATGATGTTACAGAAACAGAATGGAAAAATGAAAATAATGTATTTCGTATTATCTAAAGACATAAATGAATTCAACACATTTCAGTGGATAAACATTAACAGTGAGTTTGTGAAATACTGTGTGTTACTGAGAGTGGTTTGGTTTCCACCGGGAAGAAGCTGTCTACAGTGGTAGTTAGGGACGGGGCAGGGAGGATGTGTCTCTGGGGTTGGGTGATCAGAACAGCTGCAATAGGAAAACGTCATCATGGGAGGGTATCTTTTTTACGTAACCTTTATTTAACTAGGCAAGTCGTTCAAGAACAAATTCTTATTTACAATGACGGCCTAAACCCTAACCTAGACCACGCTGAGACACTTGTGCGCCGCCCTATGGGACTCTCAATCGCGGTCTGTAGTGACGCCTCTAGCACTGAGATGCTGCGCCACTCGGGAAGCATTTAGCCAGAATAGAGCACAGCTGGGTATGTTAAACAGTTCATACATATGAAGTTGCATAGCTATACAACTGAAATGCTGGTAAGATAAGTGTGACTGCTTAACAAATACCAATGCAAATGATTACTTACTACATGCATGGTGAAGTAGCATCTCCCCCATAGCTTCCACATTCCAAACCAACGCCTTTTTGAGGACTAGAAACAGTGTGGACTTCTAAGATAAAGACAACAGCTCACCAGCTCATACTGTATCTGATGATTTCGGTTTCCTTTTCTCTGGTCTCTAGTCTCAACAACAATTAACATCCCATTTGGCATTGTGGCCTTTCATTATGATTCAGGCTTTTTCTCATGTATATCTCTATCATTGCAGAGTCCTAATGGGGATTGGAGGAGCCCATGGTCATTGATGTTTCTGGTGCTGGCTGGGAGGCCAGGCTGCCAGCAACATGCCACTGACTGGGTCTCCTAGCAGCAGCCATCTATCCCCGTTATTTGGTTCTGCATCCCAAAGTGCACCCTATTTCCCGTAGGGCTCTGGTCCAACGCAGTGCACTATGTAGGGAATAGGATGCCATTTGGGATGAACCCTTGGCCTTTCTTCCAGGGGCAACGCCACCTCCATCTGAAAGTGACTTACTTCAGGCCCGTTTATCTCTCTCGCTCGTTCTGTCTCCCGTTCCGTTTCTTGTTCTCTCGCTCTCTCTCTCTCTCTCTCTAGCTCTCTCTCGTTCTCTCTCGTTCTCTCTCTCTCTCTCTCTCTCTCTCTCTCTCTCTCTCTCTCTCGCTCTCCCTCTCTCTCTCTCTCTCTCTCTCTCTCTCTCTCTAGCTCTCTCTCGTTCTCTCTCTCTCTCTCGTTCTCTCTCTCTCTCTCGTTCTTTCATTCTCTCTCTCTCTCTCTCTCTCTCTCTCTAGCTCTCTCTCATTCTCTCTCTCTCTCTCTCCCTCTCTCTCTCTAGCTCTCTCTCTCTCTCTCTCTAGCTCTCTCTCGTTCTCTCTCTCTCTCTCTCGTTCTTTCATTGATTCTCTCTCTCTCTCTCTCTCTCTCTCTCTCTCTCTCTCTCTCTCTCTCTCTCTCTCGTTCTCTCTCTCTCTCTCGTTCTCTCTCTCTCTCTCTCTCGTTCTCTCTCTCTCTCTCTCTCGTTCTCTCTCTCTCTCTCGTTCTTTCATTCTCTCTCTCTCTCTCTCTCTCTCTCTCTCTCTCTCTCTCTCTCTCTTTCTCTCTCTCTCTCTTTCTCTGTCCACCTCATCACTGTCCCCCTCTCCCCTTCTCCTCCACTGCCTGCCTGTTTCTGCATGAATAGCTACTAGTGGCCTCCTGCCAATGCAGCCCCATCCCTCCTTCAAAACACATCCACCAAGCAAAGGCCCCCCTTTCATGTCCAGGGCCTTGGAGTGGCACTGGGCCTTTTAAAGGGCATTGTTGTGAAGATGAGGCCTTGCTCTGTGGAGTGAGCCTGGAAGAGGAACGCACAATAAGAGACGATTGAGGCCTCATGCAGTCCCCAAGACGTAGGCATGTATATTAATTCACACAGCCCTGCCGGCCAGCGGACCCCGGGCCGGGGAGTGGAGCCAGAGATAGCCTGAGGAGACAGTCCTCCTTTTGAGGAGCGGGGGAATGGGGCGGAGGGGGTGCGGAGCGGAGGAGGGGGTCATCACAGAGAGGTGACAGTCCTAAAGAAGGCTGTACTGTCTGTCCGTCGGTCCCCAGCCCCCGCCTGGCCCGCCTGGCCCGCCTGGCCCACAGCTTCATGCCAACTGTGTGAAGTGAGGCTTCTTTTCAGGAGCCTGTCGCCATCCCCTGATTGCATTCGAACAAACCACTGTGCAGGCGATGACTTGTCTTTGTATTGATGTGGTGAATAATTTAATAATAAGAATAACAATATTTTTTCACAACACCCAAAGTCACTTTACATAAACAAGAAAATCAGCAGGAAAACAAGTAATACATTCATATATTAATATAAGTATATAAAATACACTACACATGATGACAGACTAACCAGGGAGAACACCACACATGATGACAGACTAACCAGGGAGAACACTACACATGATGACAGACTAACCAGGGAGAACACTACACATGATGACAGACTAACCAGGGAGAACACCTCACATGATGACAGACTAACCAGGGAGAACACTACACATGATAACAGACTAACCAGGGAGAACACCACACATGATGACAGACTAACCAGGGAGAACACTACACATGGTGACAGACTAACCAGGGAGAACACTACACATGATGACAGACTAACCAGGGAGAACACTACACATGATGACAGACTAACCAGGGAGAACACTACACATGATGACAGACTAACCAGGGAGAACACTACACATGGTGACATCCTAACCAGGGAGAACACCACACATGATGACAGACTAACCAGGGAGAACATTAAACATGATGACAGACTAACCAGGGAGAACATTAAACATGATGACAGACTAACCAGGGAGAACATTAAACATGATGACAGACTAACCAGGGAGAACATTAATCATGATGACAGACTAACCAGGGAGAACATTAAACATGATGACAGACTAACCAGGGAGAACACTACACATGATGACAGACTAACCAGAGAGAACACTACACATGATGACAGACTAACCAGGGAGAGCATTAAACATGATGACAGACTAACCAGGGAGAACACTACACATGATGACAGACTAACCAGGGAGAACATTAAACATGATGACAGACTACCCAGGGCGAACATTAAACATGATGACAGACTAACCAGGGAGAACACTACACATGATGACAGACTAACCAGGGAGAACATTAAACATGATGACAGACTAAGCAGGGAGAACACTAAACATGATGACAGACTAACCAGGGAGAACATTAAACATGATGACAGACTACCCAGGGAGAACATTAAACATGATGACAGACTAACCAGGGAGAACACTACACATGATGACAGACTAACCAGGGAGAACACTAAACATGATGACAGACTAACCAGGGAGAACATTAAACATGATGACAGACTACCCAGGGAGAACATTAAACATGATGACAGACTAACCAGGGAGAACATTAAACATGATGACAGACTAACCAGGGAGAACACTACACATGATGACAGACTAAGCAGGGAGAACACTACACATGATGACAGACTAACCAGGGAGAACACTACACATGATGACAGACTACCCAGGGAGAACATTAAACATGATGACAGACTAACCAGGGAGAACACTACACATGATGACAGACTAAGCAGGGAGAACACCACACATGATGACAGACTAACCAGGGAGAACACCACACATGATGACAGACTAACCAGGGAGAACACTACACATGATGACAGACTAACCAGGGAGAACATTAAACATGATGACAGACTACCCAGGGCGAACATTAAACATGATGACAGACTAACCAGGGAGAACATTAAACATGATGACAGACTACCCAGGGAGAACACTACACATGATGACAGACTAACCAGGGAGAACATTAAACATGATGACAGACTAACCAGGGAGAACACTACACATGATGACAGACTAACCAGGGAGAACACTACACATGATGACAGACTAACCAGGGAGAACACTACACATGGTGACAGACTAACCAGGGAGAACATTAAACATGACGACAGACTACCCAGGGAGAACACTACACATGATGACAGACTAACCAGGGAGAACATTAAACATGATGACAGACTAACCAGGGAGAACACTACACATGATGACAGACTAACCAGGGAGAACACTACACATGATGACAGACTAACCAGGGAGAACATTAAACATGATGACAGACTAACCAGGGAGAACACTAAACATGATGACAGACTAACCAGGGAGAACACTACACATGATGACAGACTAACCAGGGAGAACACTACACATGATGACAGACTAACCAGGGAGAACACTAAACATGATGACAGACTAACCAGGGAGAACACTACACATGATGACAGACTAACCAGGGAGAACACTACACATGATGACAGACTAACCAGGGAGAACACTACACATGATGACAGACTAACCAGGGAGAACACTACACATGATGACAGACTAACCAGGGAGAACACTACACATGATGACAGACTAACCAGGGAGAACACCACACATGATGACAGACTAACCATGGAGAACACTACACATGATGACAGACTAACCAGGGAGAACACTACACATGATGACAGACTAACCAGGGAGAACACTACACATGATGACAGACTAACCAGGGAGAACACTACACATGATGACAGACTAACCAGGGAGAACATTAAACATGATGACAGACTAACCAGGGAGAACACTACACAAGATGACAGACTAACCAGGGAGAACACTACACATGATGACAGACTAACCAGGGAGAACACTACACATGATGACAGACTAACCAGGGAGAACATTAAACATGATGACAGACTAACCAGGGAGAACACTACACATGGTGACAGACTAACCAGGGAGAACATTAAACATGACGACAGACTAATCAGGGAGAACACTACACATGATGACAGACTAACCAGGGAGAACATTAAACATGATGACAGACTAACCAGGGAGAACACTACACATGATGACAGACTAACCAGGGAGAACATTAAACATGATGACAGACTAACCAGGGAGAACACTACACATGACAGACTAACCAGGGAGAACACTACACATGATGACAGACTAACCAGGGAAAACATTAAACATGATGACAGACTAACCATGGAAGATATGTGTATGGATTATGAGGTTCTGACAATGAGCCCAGGAAAGAGATGTCAGAGGAATGCCCCAGCCCAGGGTCCAGATTTAGGGAGCTGCACTGCTAAAAGCCCTGTCTCCCATGGAGCGGAGCCCGGTGGGGGGATAGTGAGGAGGCAAGTGTAAGAGGAGCACAGGGAACTCGTGGGAGTGTTAAGGTTCGGGAGATCAGTAAGGCATATGGGTAACAGTCCATTGGGTGCTTTGTAGGTGAGCATGAGCAATTTGAAGATGATCCTGTATTGAACTGGGAGCCAGTGGAGTTTGTTAAGGTTGGGGGTGATTTGGTCCCAAGGTTTGGTGTATGTGAGGATTCGTGCAGCTGAATGTTTTTATAAGTTGAAGTCTGTCCAGTGTTTTGGCGGGGAGTCTGTAGAGAATGGCATTGCAGTAGTCCAGGCGTGATAAAACAAAGGCATGAATGAGGGTTTCAGCAGTGGGGTCAGTGAGAGAGGGTCTGAGTCGTGGGATGTTTTTGAATTGGAAGAAAGACTGACTTGGTAATATTCTGGATGTGGGATTCAAATGACAGATGGGGTGAAATGTAACACCAAGGTTCTGTGGAGTTGGAGTGGATGATGCAGCTTTCAATTGTCATGTTGAGTTGACCCAGTTTCTTGATGAGGGAGTTGGAGCCCATGAGCATGATCTCTGTTGACCCAGTTTCTTGATGAGGGAGTTGGAGCCCATGAGCATGATCTCTGTTGACCCAGTTTCTTGATGAGGGAGTTGGAGCATATGAGCATGATCTCTGTTGACCCAGTTTCTTGATGAGGGAGTTGGAGCCCATGAGCATGATCTCTGTTGACCCAGTTTCTTGATGAGGGAGTTGGAGCCCATGAGCATGATCTCTGTTGACCCAGTTTCTTGATGAGGTAGTTGGAGCCCATGAGCATGATCTCTGTTGACCCAGTTTCTTGATGAGGGAGTTGGTGCCCATGAGCATGATCTCTGTTGACCCAGTTTCTTGATGAGGGAGTTGGAGCCCATGAGCATGATCTCTGTTGACCCAGTTTCTTGATGAGGGAGTTGGTGCCCATGAGCATGATCTCTGTTGACCCAGTTTCTTGATGAGGGAGTTGGAGCCCATGAGCATGATCTCTGTTGACCCAGTTTCTTGATGAGGGAGTTGGGGCCTAGCTTGATCTCAGTTTTTTCGTCATTTAGTTTTAAAAAGGTATTGCTCATTCAAGTTTTCACTTCACGTAGACAATCAACAACAGGGGGGGGGGGGGGGAGGGCAGAGTGGAGTTGGGTTTATGTGTGGATGCAGATAACACCATTCCAAAAATATACTGTAGAGCATCGCTGGGTCAATAGAAATAGTCTCATAGAGTTATGATAATCCAGCTATCCTTCAACTTCTGCCAACAGGTTCTGCTTCAATAAAATCAAAAGTAACATTTAATCACACACTGATATTACAAGGCCTCTGAATTTATACTTATTTAAGGTTTTGTGTTGACAGATTTTCTGAGCTTCTTTTCCCAACTCAGTCCAATATGATGTCAGGCCTGTGGAATGCATGTTTTACTTGGGTGTTTCTCTACAGCTGTCACCAAAGCCTGGTCCCTGCAGCAGCATACTCCATGTACGATCCCCTATCGGTTAGAGCCTGTAAGTAAGCTTTTCACTGTTGTATTCGGCGCTTGTGACAAATAAACTTTGATTTGATTTGATTCAAATGGCACCCTATTCCCTATTCCCTATATAGTGCACTACCATTCTAATATACCACCTCGGAGGCATGAGGCTTTCTCTCCTCTGATCACTGTGAGGTCATATAACCTCTGATTGCCCCTCTCTTTCTTTAAAGGGGCAATCATCAGTTTAAACAATAACAAAGCTTTTTTCCTCCACCCCTGATTCGGTAAAATCAGGGGCTGGAGAAAACTAACCACTCTTAAATGTATAGACAGTTCTATGGATGCAAGTACTGACCATCCATGATATCAACATGTAAGTTTTAACCATGTTTTGAGGATGTACAGTACCATTCAAAAGTTTGGACACACCGACCCATTCAAGGGTTTTTCTTTATTGACTATTTTCTACACTGTGGAATAATAGTGCAGACATCAAAACTATGAAATAACACATATGGAATCATGTAGTAATCAAAAAAGTGTTAATCAAATCAATATACATTTTATATTTGAGATTCTTCAAAGTAGCCACCTTTTGCCTTGATGACAGCTTTGCACACTCTTGGCATTCTCTCAACCAGCTTCACCTGGAATGCTTTTCCAACAGTCTTGAAGGAGTGATTCCATATGTGTTATATCATAGTTTTGATGTCTTCACTATTATTCTACAATTTAGAAAATAGTACAAATAAAGAAAAAACTTTTGACTGGTACTGTATAGTGTTTGTTTACATTTACATTGCTTACCAACATTGCAGAAAACAAGCTTAAATGTAGAACTCCAAAAATGGATGTAGCAACTGCAGATTTCCCCTTTAAAGCTACAGTCTGTGATCTTGGAATCTGTTGAATGCCCATTTTTATTCTTGATATTTACCCTTTGATTCTTGATTAATATAACTTATGAATGCTTCATGAGCTATAGACCCATCCATCAGCTGAATAGCAAAACAAGTGACAGCTGCTGTTTTGTAGTTTTTGAAATCCCAGATTGTAGCTTTAAGATGCTCAGCTCTGTTCCTCGACATCCCAGGAAGAGAGAGAAACCCAAACCTTGTCATGCCAATGTTCCAGAGTTTTCACCCCCTCTGGGTGTAAAATGGGCCATTCTTCTGCTATCTTTGAGGTGGCTACAACTGACCCCTCTCCCTTTCACTTTTGATTGCTCTGAGATGGGTCTGGATGGTGAGTATGGGTTTGTTCATGATTTACTAAGAACAGCTGTATGCGGGAAGAGAAAGCTGTGAAATAACTGCATTGAAAGGGGAGATTTTCCCGCCTACCCAGCAGCATACCACCCTGCATCCCACTGGTGGCTTGCCTCTGAAACTAAGCAGGATCAGTCCTGGATGGGAGACCAGATGCTGCTGGAAGTGGTGTTGGAGGGTCAGTAGGCGGCACTCTTCCCTGAAGATCCCAGGGCAGGGAAGGGGACATTGCCCTGCGTAGGGTGAGGTGTTTCAGATGGAATGTTAAACGGGTGTCCTGACTCTCTGTGGTCATTAAAAATCCCATGGTACATATCATTCTCAATCTGGCCTCATTCCACTATGGCCACTAAATCATCCCCTCATTCCTAATTGGCATATATCGCTCCTCACCTCTTCAGCTGATGTGTGGTGATCATTCTGGCACAAAAATGATTGCCGTGCATCCCCCAGGTGCTACACATTGTTTGTGGATAAGGTGAGTTTCCCCCTACTATGTAAAGCGCTTTGAGTACCTCACTCAGTTGACAGAGAAATGCAAAATAAATCCAATCAATTATTATAATCAGGTTTATTTTTTTCAACTTTGTGAAAGATAGCAAAATACATTTACATTGGCACATATTAGTTATACACTATTATGTTTACTAATGGGAGATTTCTTGTTAACATTTTTTATATATAGTATACACTTTATATAGTATACAATCCCACTAAAAGGCCTCTAAAGATGGTGGCTCTGATAGTGGGCTGAATGTGGATATCCTGTGATACCCTAATACAAACACTAATTGGTGTCAATGGGAGATTTGTGTCTGACGTCCATATACTGTCTACTGTATGCATACAGTATTGCTAATTATACAATGTGTCCTCTAGTGACAGAAGGCACAGAGTGCTGGCAGAGGTCCATGGCTGGCCTGGCACCTAGCCAAAGCCTGTCCTGTCATCAGGGTCTGTTGAGAGGTAGTAGGAAGGGGAGATGAAGGGGCCTCTCTCTATCTGTAATTTGACTGAGCTGACGGGCCTGCAGACACGGCAAGGTTCTGTCTGACCCTATTACTCTAGGAGTGACTGACCCCTACTGAAGACCACTGTCTGGGTCTCACAAAGATTCAACTCTATGTTACTCTACGTTACTCTCTGTCTGTCTGTCTGTCTGTCTGTCTGTCTGTCTGTCTGTCTGTCTGTCTTTCTCTCTGTCTCTCTGTCTCTCTGTCTCTCTGTCTGTCATCTCTCAATCTCTCTTTCTCCCTCTATCTCTCTCTCCCTCTCATCTCTCTTTCCCTTTCTCTTTCTCTCTTTTGCCCCCACTCTCTCGTTGTCTCTTTGCCTCCACTCTCTCGTTGTCTCTTTGCCCCCACTCTCTCGTTGTCTCTTTGCCCCCACTCTCTCGTTGTCTCTTTGCCCCCACTCTCTCGTTGTCTCTTTGCCCCCACTCTCTCGTTGTCTCTTTGCCCCCACTCTCTCGTTGTCTCTTTGCCCCCACTCTCTCGTTGTCTCTTTGCCCCCACTCTCTCGTTGTCTCTTTGCCCCCACTCTCTCGTTGTCTCTTTGCCCCAACTCTCTCCCTCTCTCTGTTAGCCTACTCATTTGCAATCACACACTCCAGCATACTCCTGCTTTCTCTTGTCTTCTTTCTCAATCACTCTCATTGCTCATGACATTAGAATAGGGAGTCTCACCAGGGGTGATGACAGTCAGGGAATAATGTAACAATAAATCACAATCTTTGAAATGAATTAATCCAGTAGAGTCGATTGGTCATCTTCATTTGACAAAGCAGTGATATGAACTAGATTATTGATTGAGTGAGTTAAAGTTGTCATCATCACTCTGAAATATGGGTTATAGCAAATCGCTTATGTTTATAAAAATGTTGTGACTTTCAACATTAGAGCATTTTCACAGACAAAAAAGTTTTGTAAAAGTATCTCCCTATAGCTTCTCAGTCTCTGTGATGTCTGAGGTGTCCTCTGCTCTGGGATTACAGGTAGGATAGGAGAAAGAGAAAGTTTATTGTTCATATTTCATTTCTCTCTGCAGTGAGACCTGGTCAACCATGGCTCCAGCCTCCAGGTGAGGCATGCAGAACACGGTGTTAGTCTAGTTAGCATCACAATGTCTCTGCTAGACGACATTAATCTGACAGCCAGGCAAGCTTTGAAAAGCTGCCTGCTGAATCAGTCATAGTGGGGGCTGTGTGGTGTGGATCTGTGGGGGGGAGATGGAGTGGTCTTCAGTGGTCGTCACTCAGTGCGAATGAATGAGAAGCCTCTGAGAGAGAAGCTGTGGCCTAGCTCATTCATTCTGATCACAGGGTCAGAGCTGGAAAGAGCAGAGACATGACTTATCAATAGATCAGACAGCCAAAGGAATCTCTCACCCCTCGTCATGACCCTGTGAAGAGAAGCAGGACAACAAGGACAATCATTAGGATTAAACCACCTAGATATATAACACTGGGCTTTTATTCTGTCTTTAAAACAAAGGTTATTACACAGAAATAGATGCCAATGGGTTACTACCCAGTGCTCTTAAATATATGGTTAAATTATGACTGCGTTTAGATAGCACGTGTGGCTTAATGATTTTTGGTCAGGAGAAACTAAACAGGTCCTTATACCATGTAATTAATTGGTTGCGGAACAAAGAAGAAGAGAAGATAACACGTACTTGAGGTCCCCAAACAAGTATTGATCACCACTGAACTCATTCATTCAATATCAACCATTGACCATTGAACATTGGTTAAGTACATGAAATTGATGATCTACATGTCAACGATACCTAGGTAATGTTTCCTGCCCTGTCCTGTAGAAAGCCCTTCTCCAGGTCATAGCCTACCCTACCTGTCAGCAGATGAATGATTAGAGCATCTAAGACAACGGGCTGCTGGCCCAGGGCAGCCAGGGCATGTAGTGAAGGGGCTTGGTGGAAGCAACCTTTAAAGCTGGGGTCGTGGTTCAAGGGATCAGGGTCAAAATGGATGCACTCTTGATATGGTGATGTATTTCGTTGAAATGTGGGTGAAACTGTGCGTGAGCTTGAGGGTCAGAACTGTGGGAAGATTTCTCAGTGAAGAGGGCCAGAGAGTGACCAGGCGGCAGCTGCCATTGTGTTCAATACAACTTCAAAAGAAGAAACTGTAGACTATAGAGTCCCAACAACCATTGTTCTACAGAGCAGTCATATCAGTATGTGGACAGGCTCACTTCTGTCAGCAGTTTTCACTACAGAAGGCACAGAAAGTAAGAGAACAGGAAGTACTAACAAAGTCTGTAGATACAATTTATGTTCAATTGTTTGAAGCATGAATTATGATTTACAATGCTTCCTACAGTTAGTTGGGATAATAGATAATGACAATATAAGAAGCACACACACACAAACACACACGCACACACGCACACACATGTACATGTAGCAAGTGTTTGAATTTCAGTGGCACACTGCTGAATGATATCCTGAATGATCCGCTGATCAGGAGCAAGAGATTCCAGTACGTCCTGCCTGAGACTCTGAGGAAGGAGGCTTTTTCTGGTGTTTATGACCTGGCTGGGACCCTCTTCCTCACCCATCAGAGGCTATTCTGGCACGACTCTGAGAAAGACGTCCGCAACTATGCCAAGACCTATCAAAGGTGTGACCTAAGCAAGACCTCAGAGCCTGCAGCAAAAGCCCCACTGCAGATCACCAAGACCACTGCCCCACTGGAACTTCTGGTCTGATGAAGACAACAAGAATAAGTCTGTGGATGTTCTAGTGATTACTGATCACTTCACCAAGCTACCACATGCATTCTCCTGCCGGGACCAGACAGCGAAGAAAGTGGCAAAGAAGCTTTGGGGCAACTTCTTCTGTGTCTATGGATTTCCTACCCATCTCCACTCGGACCAGGGAGCGAATTTCCAAAGTGAACTCATGACCGAACTCTTACAGTTGGCCAGTGTCATGAACTCTTGGATCTCCCCCTACCATCCTATCGGGAACGGTGGCACTGAGAGGTTCAATAGGACACTAGGCAACATTCTGAGATCCTTGACCCCAAAGTCAAAGCATAAGTGGCACCAGATGGTCCAGAACATGAGCTTTGTGTACAACTGTACTGCTCATGTGACCACTGGCTTCGCAACCTTCTACTTGATGTTTGGTAGAGTACCCAGGCCGCCTGTTGACCTGATGTTCAAGAACATCTTCCAGCACGAGACTGTCTTAGACTGCGATGTCTAAGTGAAGTCCCCGGTGAGCGACCTCCAGTCTGCCATGCTCCAAACTCAGAAGAATTTTGCAGTGGAACAGAGACACCAGTCTGGCCAGTATAACAAGATAGTTAAGGGCCAGTCTGTTTCCATTGGTGAACAAGTTTTCGTGGCTAATAAAGGATGCAGAGGAAAACGCAAGCCCGGCGACAAGTGGTAACCAAATGTCTACCCTGTCATGGCTTCAAAGCCTGCACTCCACATCTACAATATTCAGGGTCGGGCTGGAACTGAGAGGGTGCAGCACAGCAACCTTCTGCTCCAAGTCAATTTCCTCCCCTTGGATGAGACACAAGATATGTCTGTCCCCAGCTTCCAGAGCAACAACAGCATGGCAAGTGACACCCATCTGACAGATGTGCCTGAGACTGAAGCTCCTCGATTGGAGTTCATCAGCAGCTGAACCTTCATGGAGGATGCTCTCTCCTGGCTAGATGGATGAGCTGAGGATCGCAGCCTTAACCCAAGTAACCAACAGATGAACATTCACTCAGATAAGCTTCCTGTGGCTGGTGCTACTGGTGCTGGTGCCCCTATATCCCCCTCCCCTATCCCTGCCCCTTATTGTCCCCCTGCCCCAGAACAACCTAAAAAGGGCCCCCATGCAGAAAATCACTCCACTTCTAGGTTTTGGAGGGTTATCAAACCAATGTGTAGACTGGTATAGTCATTGGTATAACAAACTGTAAACACTAAAGGAACATTGATAAGACAGAGTCCCCGTTACTCAACTTAGATTTTAAGAAGTTTTTGTTCATGACAGAAGTATAACTTATGGTCTACGTTGTAATGTTAAAGGTGCCTTGATTTTCTGTAAGGAGCAATGAGACCTGATCATTCTCAATTCTGTCTTAAACTTTTATTAGGTCGCTATTTAGCTTAAATACAGTGCATTCGGAAAGTATTCAGACCACTTGATATTTTCCACATTTTGTTACATTGCAGCCTTATTCTAAAATGTATTAAATTGTTTTTTCCACCTGATCAATCTATGAACAATACCCCATCGTGACAAAGCAACAATAAAAATGGAGAGTTTTTTTTTTTTACAAATGTATAAAATAAATAGAAATATCACATTTACATAAGTATTCAGACCCTTTGTTGAAGCACCTTTGGCAGCGATTACAACCTCGAGTCTTCTTGGGTATGAAGCTACAAGCTTCTGTATTTGGGGAGTTTCTCCCGTTCTTCTCTGCAGATCCCCTCAAGCTCTGCAGATCCCCTCAAGCCCTGCAGATCCCCTCAAGGTTAGATGGGGAGAGTCGCTGCACAGCTATTTTCAGGTCTCTCCAGAGATGTTTGATTGGGTTCAAGTCCGGGCTCTGGCTGGGCCACTCAAGGACATTCAGAGACTTGTCCCGAAGCCACTCCTGCGTTGTCTTGGCTTTGTGCTTAGGGTCATTGTCATGTTGGAAGGTGAACCTTCGCCCCAGTCTGAGATCCTGAGCACTCTGGATAAGGTTTTCATCAAGGATCTCTCTATAGTTTGCTCCGTTCATCTGTCCCTCGATCTTGACTAGTCTCCCAGTCTCTGCCGCTGAAAAACATCCCCACAGCATGATGCTGCCACCACCATGCTTCACCATAGGGATGGTGCCAGGTTTCCTCCTCCTTCATCTGTGCTTGGCGTTCAGGCCAAAGAGTTCAATCTTGATTTCATCAGACAAGAGAATCTTGTTTCTCACAGCCTGATAGTCTTTTAGGTGCCTTATGTCAAACTCCAAGTGGGCTTTCATGTGCATTTTACTGAGGAATGGCTTCCATCTGGAAACTCCACCATAAAGGCCTGATTGAAGGAATGCTGCAGAGTTGGTTGCCCTACTGGAAGGTTCTCCCATCTCCACAGAGGAACTCTGGAGCTCTGTCAGAGTGACCATCAGGTTCTTGGTCACCTCCCCGACCAAGGCCCTTCTCCCCCGATTAGCTGGACGGCCAGCTCTAGGAAGAGTCTTGGTTCCAAACTTCTTCCATTTAAGAATGATAGAGGCCATTGTGTTCTTGGGGACCTTCAATGGTACAGAAATGTTTTGGTACCCTTCCCCAGATCTATGCCTCGATGCAATCCTGTCTCGGAGATCTAAGGACAATTATTTTGACCTCATAGCTTTGTTTTTGCTATGACAAGCACTGTCAACTGTGAGACCTTATGTAGACAGTTGTGAACTGGGGCCGGGGGGGAGGGGTATAACAACTGTTGACTCTCTTGTTGTATAATTACACAAAATCTGAATTGTTCTCATGCCTGATGTTAGTGTACATTTGTTTTGCAGTTGTCAGTGCCCTTTTTAATGTCACACACTTCCTTCTCCTTGCACTCAAATTGCTACTTGTCATTCTAAATGGCACCTTATTGTCTATGTAGTGAGCCCATAGGCCTCTGATCATAGGTAGTGCACTATATATGGATAATGGTGCAATTTGGGAAACACATTTAGGCTCTGCTGGATAAAAATGCCTGTCTGTCAGTTTCTTAATTTTTTCCCACATGTGAGGGAGTAATTGCAAACTTCCTCCCGATAACTGTAAACGTTTGACGTTGGAATTTCTAAAGGGGAAGGGAGTACATCATAGTGAAAGAGACAGACACAGAGAGTGAAGGCATGTTTCCGAAACAGTTTGTCTACATGTTATGACGACATTTTGGTTCGCTTTGGTTCTTCAGCAAGGTTTTTTTTGTGCACACAAATGTTTTTCCTGAGGCTAGCCGAAATATGCCCCTTCATCTGTGATTGGTAAACAGTAGGTGTTGTCATTCAAGAAGAGATGACTAGTTTTGTTGCACATTTTTTCACTTGACAAATACTGCACCAAACATCTTTGTTAGATTTAAAATTGCGCAAGTAAGATCTCCTCTGCAAAAATGTTAAAATGAATAACAGATATCTTGAGTTATCTTAGATTCATTCTGACTATTGTCATGAAGTGTAAAACGGGCTACGGCGTCGCAAAAGGGACAAGAAGTACTATTGTCACTTTTTTATTGTTTTTCAAGCTTTTATGCTTGAAGGAGGAGTATGCGAGGGACAGCTGTCTGCCTCCTACCCTTTTTACTTTAGTTTATTTAGCAAATGTTTTCTTACTCTACATTGTTGGTTAAAGGCTTGTAAGTAAGCGTTTCACATTAAGGTCTACATCTGTTGTATTCGGTGCATGTGACAAATACAATTAAATTTGTATGTGTTCTATGTGTAACTCAATGAATCCACCTTACTAGCCTGAACCGCTACCTGCTAACTAACTGGGAGATGTATGATATCTACTGTAGCTCAAGTGTATTCTGCTAATGTGTATTTTTGTCCTGATGATAACAAACACAATATTTGAACATTTTAAAATGGCCAACATGTCAATTTAATATATTATCATATTACATAATCATATATACAAATCCAGAGTAAACTCTAGATAATGGAAATGAACCATCAGAAATAATTCACATTTGCATAGTCAGCATAGCCTCCAGAGTATAATTTCATTATTCTCTCAGCTCGCCTATTGGTACCTCCTCCTGAATTCCCTGTAGGATGTCCATATTCACCACCTAACGGGATTTCAGGCACCGCTACTAAGTTCCCTATGTAGCTTGTTCTTAAACGCTGAACTACAAAGTTCATTAGAGGATGTGTCAGCGTGTAACTGCTTGGACGGTTTTGTGCCAGACTAGAATCCCCTGACCTACCTCCCCAAAACAGAGACACCCTCTAATTCAGCAAGAGAGAAGTGCATAATGTGATTATAGTGCTGGGCAATAGACTAGCACTGCCTGTCACTGACCCTTCGGTGGAAGCATTTTGCCCACCTCTGGGGAACACTGAGAAACACTGAGGCCTGGAAAGCATTGCTTTAATCCAGGGACACATGGCAGTGGGGGATTCGGTGCCGAGGTAATTCTTTCTACGCTATAGAATTCTTGGGTACATGCTAGAGTGGGGAGCTACATCAGACGTTCTTATCGGTTGGTTGACAAGCAGTCTTAATTTTCTGTTATATTTTGTTGATGTAAAACGGGTTATGAAGCAAGTCTCACTTTCCGCAGTGAAAATAATCCTTACTTGTTTGATGCAACAATGGTTGACCATGACAAGAACAGCGGCTCATTTCACAAACCGTGAGACTTCAGGGTTTCTTCGTTTAAATTATGGTCACAACTGGAAATGCACAATTCGTTTTTTCATTAGAAAATGTTTTTTATTGTTCTTTGGCATAGTGTTGTCACATTTTAAACTTTCCAACATGAGAGAGAGGTCATTTTCTTGGACGTGTTTGTATGCAACGGTATATAATATAACCAAAAAAAAGGTAATTTTCCAGTCGCGTAACATGACTACATATCTTCTAAGTATGATATAATATCAGAACTTGTGATGTAAATGACAGAATCAGACAAATGGGAGGCCCAGTAGAGGAGAGGTGTGAACTAGAGCTGGGGGAGATGAGGGGGGTCAGAGCCACAGAGCTCGCTATTCACTGCACCGCCACCTTCAAACAGCAGGCTATCTCCTGTTTGGCAGGCATTCTGTGCCCAATCTCATCAGGCCGTGTCGCTGCTGCTAGCGGGCGGGATGCTCGCTGGCCGGCCGAGAATAATTGGAGGAATGCTGCCACTTGTGCCAGGCCACCAGGCCATGAGAACCTGACCCACTGATATTCAGTCTGGTAGTGCTGCAGAGAACAGGAGACCAGAGAACTAGCTGTCTCCTCCATACATCACTCCCACTGCAGAGAGGAGAGGAGACCAGAGAACCAGCTGTCTGCCTCCATACATCACTCTCACTGCAGAGAGGATACCAGAGAACCAGCTGTCTGCCTCCATACATCACTCCCACTGCAGAGAGGAGAGGAGATAAGAGAACCAGCTGTCTGCCTCCATACATCACTCCCACTGCAGAGAGGAGAGGAGATCAGAGAACCAGCTGTCTGCCTCCATACATCACTCCCACTGCAGAGAGGAGAGGAGATCAGAGAACCAGCTGTCTGCCTCCATACATCAATCCCACTGCAGAGAGGAGAGGAGATCAGAGAACCAGCTGTCTGCCTCCATACATCACTCCCACTGCAGAGAGGAGACCAGAGAACCAGCTGTCTGCCTCCATACATCACTCCGACTGCAGGGAGGAGACGTGACCAGAGAACCAGCTGTCTTCCTCCATACATCACTCCCACTGCAGAGAGGAGAGGTGACCAGAGAACCAGCTGTCTGCCTCCATACATCACTCCCACTGCAGAGAGGAGACCAGAGAACCAGCTGTCTGCCTCCATACATCACTCCCACTGCAGGGAGGAGAGGTGACCAGAGAACCAGCTGTCTTCCTCCATACATCACTCCCACTGCAGAGAGGAGAGGTGACCAGAGAACCAGCTGTCTGCCTCCATACATCACTCCCACTGCAGAGAGGAAACCAGAGAACCAGCTGTCTGCCTCCATACATCACTCCCATTGCAGAGAGGAGACCAGAGAACCAGCTGTCTGCCTCCATACATCACTCCCACTGCAGAGAGGGGAGGAGACCAGAGAACCAGCTGTCTGCCTCCATACATCACTCTCACTGCAGAGAGGAGACCAGAGAACCAGCTGTCTGCCTCCATATATCACTCCCACTGCAGAGAGGAGACCAGAGAACCAGCTGTCTGCCTCCATACATCACTCCCACTGCAGAGAGGAGAGGAGACCAGAGAACCAGCTGTCTGCCTCCATACATCACTCCGACTGCAGAGAGGAGAGGAGACCAGAGAACCAGCTGTCTGCCTCCATACATCACTCTCACTGCAGAGAGGAGAGGAGACCAGAGAACCAACTGTCTGCCTCCTCCAGTCATTTGTTTCTCTTTAGGGGTTCGTTGAGCTACTCTTCAGGAGGGGTTGAGGATCAGTCAGTCTCTGAGGTATGAACTGGAAAGTTGTCGTCCTGCATGGCCCCTTCATCGCATATGACGCACCTTAAACTGAAAAACAAATCTTGAAGCCTGGCAGGAGATTAGGTTTTAGTCCCGTGAGTAAGAGCATGTAGATGTGGCTCACCATCCGTGATTAGTTACTTGGAAAAGTTACTCGTTACATTTTACAGAAGTATCGCATTACTTTAACAATATTACTTTGTGTGGAAAGTAACATGTTATATTACCAGTTATATTACTTTGCGTTACTTTCATGAAAAAAAATCACACAATTTCACCATTTTCTTTGACTGTCAGAGGCAGCAAGGCTCTGCCAAAGATAGGCTGCTTACTAACTCAGATTTGGCCACCAGTTTCTCCTTTCATCTGCGGCGTTGCTTTCCTGTGCCAGTGCGGAGTTATCATATGGGCTGCTTAATTAGCCATATACACTGTAAGCCAAACATCTGCACAGAGTTCACATCTTTTCATTCAAAATCTTTCTCTCGAGCCGCCAGTTCTGTTTATAGATGTACGGATGCACGTACAATGACCCATAGAGATGTATAGAAGGCACACTTGCCACTAGATGGGAAAGCCCTTTGTGGACTTTGCTATCACAGAATAAATCAGTGGCAAAGATGTGCCCTTTATAAATTTCTAGCCTTTCTCCACTCGCTCAAGTATTAAATGTGGAAAAAAAGTCAAGATTGGGTCATGGAAACACGCGCTTGGTAGAGATGTGATTCTGAAAGTAACGCACGTGTTGTTTGACAAAGTAACTGTAGTAATATTACCCCATTTTATAAAGTAACATGTTACTTTACTCCGTTACTCTTTAAAGTAATCTGATTACGTAAAGCGTCACACCCAACACTGCTGTTACCCCCAGAGGTGTGTCCTGCTGTCCTACTGAGAAGATGTTTTTTTTTTCAGATGCATCTCATTGTTTTTTACAGATGCATCTCATTGTTTTCTTCAGAAAGTGCCTAGAAGTGAATGATTTTAATGAATGTTGCCAGTTTTAGGAAACCACAGCACATTGTCTACAAATCATACTGTATGTTGCCAAGGTATTGTTTGTCTAGAATAAAAACAATCATTCATGACTGTTTATTTAACTAGCCAAGTCAGTTAAGAACAAATTATTATTTACAATGACGACCTACACTGGACAAATTGTGCTATGGGACTTCCAGTCATGGCCAGATGGGACTCAGCCTGCATTTGAACCAGGGTCTGTAGTGTTGCCTTGATCACCGAGATGCAGTGCCTTAAAACACTGCCCCACTCTGGAGCACCTAAATGAATACTCACTCCTTTAATCATGTACACTCTGCTAAATTGTTGTCGTAAGCCTACCACACACACTGTCAACATATGAAATGCTGTATTTATGCTTCAGATGTGATTTCCTCAAAGAAAGGGTGGCTGGTGGCCCGTTACCAAAACATTTATGAACTGCTAAATATCAATTTCCGTCACAGTGCTACGATGTGATTCAACAAACAAGACAAGTCAACAGACAAAACAACTCTATTTCCCTCCCTTCATTGAAACAGGCATTTTAAAACAAACAAATCCGTGCATGGCTGACAATGTGGCTGATTCCCCCAACAGATGCTCTCAGGCTTCCCCAGGGAATCCCTGGAATTTGACAAGCCACCCACTTGGTGTTCTCCATTCATTAATGCTGCTGTAGTCTCCCTTCTCCCCCTCTACCCCTCTCCCCTCTTCTCTCTACCCCTCTCCTCTCTCCCCTCTCTCCTCGTTCCTGGGTTGAACCTCCTTTCTATCCCATTTCTGCTGCCTAGCTGCCCTGGTTTAAGGAAGCCATTCGAAGCTAATGAACTACTGAAATCATGCAAACAGCTTCATTATGTTGACTGAGGGAAGAACATGGGGGTAGGGAGATGGTCTGCAAAGGGAATGCAGGGTATTTCACCAGGATTACATTGAGTTATTTGAAACAGGAGAATTAAAGGGTGGGGGAGGGACACTGTTGAAAAGGCAAAGAGAAGAGTGAAAACAGGTGGAGAGAGGATACATGAAGGAAAACTTTCTAATTGATGATGGTAAACCCTTTAACAACTGAAAGTCTTTGGGGAATTGCATAGCTCTAAATATAGGCTCAGGAAATCTAACCTAATGCTTTTTGTTGTAAAGATCATTCCCACTCATACAACCTATATCCAAATGTATGCATTTAGTAATGCCATTTGTTAATGGCTGCCATCACATCATATCACATCAATCATCAACCGACTGTACTCATAATGAAATTAGGACATTAAGACTACCCAAACCTGTTGAATTCCAAACCTGTTGAGACCCAAACCTGTTGAGGCTCAAAACCTGTTGAGGCTCAAAACCTGTTGAGGCCCAAACCTGTTGAGACCCAAACCTGTTGAGACCCAAACCTGTTGAGACCCAAACCTGTTGAGGCTCAAAACCTGTTAAGACCCAAACCTGTTGAGACCCAAACCTGTTAAGACCCAAACCTGTTAAGACCCAAACCTGTTAAGACCCAAACCTGTTGAGACCCAAACCTGTTGAGACCCAAACCTGTTGAGACCCAAACCTGTTAAGACCCAAAATGTGGCCCTTTTTATATCTACTTGGTTCATGACTGGGAAGGAAGATTCTCAACAGCTGGAGTTGTTTTAAAGATAATTTATATTTCAAAAGAATAGGTGCTCTATATTAGGATAAGCCTAGTTCATGTTCTCCGTTGTTTGACACAATAGTTGACCATTATAAAGTGCATAGGTTAACATCATGAAAAGCTTTTTTATCGCTGCAATTTCCCCTGCCATTTTAGACAAATTATTATATTTTTGGGGATTCTTCCTTATTTTTTCCTCTCTGATAGTTTTGTGAAGCTCCACCCTGGAAATCCTGGGGATGTGTGGGGGCCGGCTGTGGCCATATTCAACTGAGCCATATGGTGACACAAACTGATTGTGTCAGAAGAAATATACTGCAGTCAGAGATGGTGGAGGCCAACAGTGAGTTAGTGTTTCCTGACTGTGCTCTTCAGGCCAAAACTGATACAGGCGCTCTAAGACAGTTTCCTGTAGATAAGATATTAGTTAGTAAAGGCCTTGCTGCATGTTCACGGCGATATTGGTAGAGATATAAAAGCATTAGAGGCTATTTTGATATCAAAAATCAATATTTCTATTGGAATGATGCTTGCCATATCAATCCAGTCTGCTTGCCGTATCAAGTCATTATCATTGATATTCCCAAGATGGCATAGCATTCAGACGTCCTTTGACCTCGTCTTGTCATGTCCCGTATATATATATATATATATTTACACCTTTCTTCGCATATCTTTTATATATTTTCTTTTCCAAATACTCAACTTCAAAACACTCTCTTGCAACCGGCCTAACCAATTAAAAAAGAAATGTATTATTTACGTCAAATCTGAAATCCACAATAGAAGCTAACCAGAAGCTAACCAGAAGCTAGCCAGAAGCTAACCAGAAGCTAACCAGAAGCTAGCCAGAAGCTAGCCAGTTTACTGGCTAACGTTAGTATTCAGCTAACCACGGTTTCTGGTCATCAGCTATCCTTTAGCTCGAAAATCTATCGCCAGTTTTGTACACCGCAACTCAGACCAGAGCATACCGGACCTATTTTTCTCTCCATATCCCCGGATTTCAACCGCAATCTCTGGACATTTACACCTGGATCTCGCAGCTAGCTAGCTGCTATCCATGTGACAACTGGCTTACGTCGATCCCGGAGCAAACATCAATTATTCCGGAGCTAGCCAGCTGAAGAGTTCCATCAGCCACTCCTGTGCTACAAACACCTATCCAGTCCCGTTTTACTGCCATCGCGGAGCCCCACCGGTCCTTCACAACTGGACTACCAACGTTATCTGCCCGAGAGAGTTATCCAACTGGCCCCTCCGTCACGACGTTACCTGAACGCCCATCTGCGGCCCGCTAATCGTTAGCTGTCTTATCGGCTGCTATATGAATAGGTCTATAGGACAATTTTTCTTGGGTCACTATAACTATATCAATTTAGACAATTGGGTTGATCCCCTCTACCACACGGAACCCCACTAATCTACAGACGGAAACGCAGGAGGTGGCTAAAAGCAGACCTCCATCCTATGCTAGCTTGCTACCGATGGCCCGGCTAGCTGTCTGAATTGCCGTGACCCCAACCAACCTCACTACTCACTGGACCCTTATGATCACTCGACTAAGCATGCCTCTCCTTAATGTCAATATGCCTTGTCCATTGCTATTCTGGTTAGTGTTTATTGGCTTATTTCACTGTAGAGCCTCTAGCCCTGCTCACTATACCTTATCCAACCTTTCAGTTCCACCACCCACACAAGTGATGACATCACCTGGTTTCAATGATGTTTCTAGAGACAATATCTCTCTCATCATCACTCAATGCCTAGGTTTACCTCCACTGTATTCACATCCTACCATACCTTTGTCTGTACATTATACCTTGAAGCTATTTTATCGCCCCCAGAAACCTCCTTTTACTCTCTGTTCCAGACATTCTAGACAACCAATTCTCATAGCTTTTAGCTGTACCCTTATCGTACTCCTCCTCTGTTCCTCTGGTGATGTAGAGGTGAATCCAGGCCCTGCAGTGCCTAGCTCCACTCCTATTCCCCAGGCGCTCTCTTTTCATGACTTCTGTAACCGTAATAGCATTGGTTTCATGCATGTTAACATTAGAAGCCTCCTCCCTAAGCTTGTTTTATTCACTGTTTTAGCACACTCTGCCAACCCGGATGTTCTAGCCATGTCTGAATCCTGGCTTAGGAAGACCACCAAAAATTCGGAAATTTTCATCCCTAACTACAAAATTTTCAGACAAGATAGAACGGCCAAAGGTGGCGGTGTTGCAATCTACTGCAAAGATAACCTGCAGAGTTCTGTCCTACTATCCAGGTCTGTACCCAAACAATTTGAACTTCTACTTTTAAAAATCTCTATCTCTAAAAACAAGTCTCTCACCGTTGCCGCCAGCTATAGACCACCCTCTGCCCCCAGCTGTGCTCTGGACACCATATGTGAACTGATTGCCCCCCATCTATCTTTAGAGCTCGTGCTGCTAGGCGACCTAAACGGAAACATGCTTAACACCCCAGCCATCCTACAATCTAAGCTTGATGCCCTCAATCTCACACAAATTATCAATGAACCTACCAGGTACCAATCCAAAGCCGTAAACACGGGCACCCTCATAGATATCATCCTAACCAACTTGCCCTCTAAATACACCTCGGCTGTTTTCAACCAAGATCTCAGCGATCACTGCCTCATTGCCTGCATCCGTAATGGGTCAGCGGTCAAACGACCTCCACTCATCACTGTCAAACGCTACCTGAAACACTTCAGCGAGCAGGCCTTTCTAATCAACCTGGCAGGGGTATCCTGGAAGGATATTGATCTCATCCCATCAGTAGAGGATGCCTGGTTATTTAAAAAAAAGCCTTCCTCACCATCTTAAATAAGCATGCCCCATTCAAGAAATTTAGAACCAGGAACAGATGTAGCCCTTGGTTCTCCCCAGACCTGACTGCCCTTAACCAACACAAAAACATCCTATGGCGTTCTGCATTAGCATCGAACAGCCCCCGTGTTATGCAACTTTTCAGGGAAGCTAGAAACCATTATACACAGGCAGTTAGAAAAGCCAAGACTAGCTTTTTCAAGCAGAAATTTGCTTCCTGCAACACAAACTCAAAAAAGTTCTGGGAGACTGTAAAGTCCATGGAGAATAAGAACACCTCCTCCCAGCTGCCCACTGCACTGAAGATAGGAAACACTGTCACCACCGATAAATCCACTATAATTGAGAATTTCAATAAGCATTTTTCTACGGCTGGCCATGCTTTCCACCTGGTTACCCCTACCCCAGTCAACAGCACTGCAACCCCCACAGCAACTCGCCCAAGCCTTCCCAATTTCTCCTTCTCCCAAATCCAGTCAGCTGATGTTCTGAAAGAGCTGCAAAACCTGGACTCCTACAAATCAGCCGGGCTAGACAATCTGGACCCTCTCTTTCTAAAATTATCTGCCGAAATTGTTTCCAGCCCTATTACTAGCCTGTTCAACCTCTCTTTCGTGTCGTCTGAGATTCCCAAAGATTGGAAAGCAGCTGCGGTCATTCCCCTCTTCAAAGGGGGGACCCACTTGACTCAAACTGTAACAGACCTATATCTATCCTACCCTGCCTTTCTAAGGTCTTCGAAAGCCAAGTCAACAAACAGATTGCCGAACATTTCTAAATCCCACCATACCTTCTCCGCTATGAAATCTGGTTTCAGAGCTGGGTGCACCTCAGCCACGCTCAAGGTCCTAAACGATATCTTAACCGCCATCGATAAGAAACAATATTGTGCAGCCGTATTCATTGACCTGGCCAAGGCTTTCGACTCTGTCAATCATCACATCCTCATCGGCAGACAACAGCCTTGGTTTCTCAAACGATTGCCTCGCCTGGTTCACCAACTACTTCTCTGATAGAGTTCAGTGTGTCAAATCGGAGGGTCTGTTGTCCGGGCCTCTGGCAGTCTCTATGGGGGTGCCACAGGGTTCAATTCTTGGGCCGACTCTCTCCTCTGTATACATCAATGATGATGACGAGCTTCAATGCCATAACAACTCACCTTCCATGGCCTCCAATTGGTCTTAAATACAAGTAAAACTAAATGCATGCTCTTCAACCGATCGCTGCCTGCACCTGCCCGCCTGTCCAACATCTCTACTCTGGATGGCTATGACTTAGAATATGTGGACAACTACAAATACCTAGGTGTCTGGTTAGACTGTAAACTCTCCTTCCAGACTCACATCAAACATCTCCAATCCAAAGTTAAATCTAGAATTGGCTTCCTATTTCGCAACAAAGCATCCTCCACTCATGCTGCCAAACATACCCTTGTAAAACTGACCATCCTACCAATCCTCGACTTCGGCGATGTCATTTACAAAATAGCCTCTAATACCCTACTCAATAAATTAGATGCAGTCTATCACAGTGCCATCCGTTTTGTCACCAAAGCCCCATATACTACCCACCACTGCGACCTGTACGCTCTCGTTGGCTGGCCCTCGCTTCATACTCGTCGCCATACACACTGGCTCCAGGTCATCTACAAGACCCTGCTAGGGTAAAGTCCCCCCTTATCTCAGCTCGCTGGTCACCATAGCAGCACCCACCTGCAGCACGTGCTCCAGCAGGTATATCTCTCTGGTCACCCCCAAAACCAATTATTCCTTTGGCCGCCTCTCCTTCCAGTTCTCTGCTGCCAATGACTGGAACGAACTACCAAAATCTCTGAAACGGGAAACACTTATCTCACTTATCTCACTAGTTTTAAGCACCAGCTGTCAGAGCAGACCACAGATTACTGCACCTGTACATAGCCCATCTATAATTTAGCCCAAACAACTACCTCTTTCCCTACTGAATTTATTTATTTTGCTCCTTTGCACCCTATTATTTCTATCTCTACTTTGCACATTCTTCCACGGCAAATCAACCATTCCAGTGTTTTGCATGCTATATTGTATTTACTTCGCCACCATGGCCTTTTTTTGCCTTTACCTCCCTTATCTCACCTCACTTGCTCACATTGTATAGACTTATTTTTCTACTGTATTATTGACTGTATGTTTGTTTTACTCCACGTGTAACTCTGTGTTGTTGCATGTGTCGAACTGCTTTGCTTTATCTTGGCAAGGTCGCAATTGTAAATGAGAACTTGTTCTCAACTTGACTACCTGGTTAAATAAAGGTGACATTTTTGTTTTGTTTTTTAAAGTCCAGTCTGTTTGCCATATCAAGTCCAGTCTGCTTACCGTGTCAAGTCCAGCCTGCTTGCCATATCAAGTCCACTCTGCTTGCCATATCAAGTCTAGTCTGCTTGCCAAATCAAGTCCAGTCTGCTTGCCGTATCAAGTCAAGTCTGCTTGCCATATCAAGTCTAGTCTGCTTGCCATATCAAGTCTAGTCTGCTTGCCAAACTGAAGTCGTCTGCTTGCCATGTCAAGTCCAGTCTGCTTACCGTGTCAAGTCCAGCCTGCTTGCCATATCAAGTCCACTCTGCTTGTCATATCAAGTCTAGTCTGCTTGCCAACTGAAGTCGTCTGCTTTCCATATCAAGTCTAGTCTGCTTTCCATATCAAGTCTAGTCTGCTTGCCAAATCAAGTCTAGTCTGCTTGCCATGTCAAGTCCAGTCTGTTTGACATATCAAGTCCAGTCTGCTTGCCATATCAAGTCCAGTCTGCTTGCCGTATCAAGTCCAGTCTGCTTGCCGTATCAAGTCTAGTCTGCTTGCCGTGTCAAGTCTAGTCTGCTTGCCATATCAAGTCCACTCTGCTTGTCATATCAAGTCCAGTCTGCTTGCCGTATCAAGTCCAGTCTGCTTGCCATATCAAGTCCACTCTGCTTGTCATATCAAGTCCAGTCTGCTTGCCATATCATGTCCACTCTGCTTGCAATATCAAGTCCAGTCTGCTTGCCATATCAAGTCCACTCTGCTTGCAATATCAAGTCCAGTCTGCTTGCCATATCAAGTCCACTCTGCTTGCCATGTCAAGTCTAGTCTGCTTGCCATATCAAGTCTAGTCTGCTTTTCATATCAAGTCCAGTCTGCTTGCCATGTCTAGTCTGCTTTCCATATCAAGTTTAGTCTGCTTTCCATATCAAGTCCAGTCTGCTTGCCATGTCAAGTCCACTCTGCTTGACATATCAAGTCTAGTCTGCTTTTCATATCAAGTCCAGTCTGCCTGCCATGTCTAGTCTGCTTTCCATATCAAGTTTAGTCTGCTTTCCATATCAAGTTTAGTCTGCTTTCCATATCAAGTTTAGTCTGCTTTCCATATCAAGTCCAGTCTGCTTGCCATGTCAAGTCCACTCTGCTTGCCATATCAAGTCCCCTCTGCTTTCCATATCAAGTCCAGTCTGCTTTTCATATCAAGTCCAGTCTGCTTGCCATGTCTAGTCTGCTTTCCATATCAAGTCTAGTCTGCTTTTCATATCAAGTCCAGTCTGCTTGCCATGTCTAGTCTGCTTTCCATATCAAGTCCACTCTGCTTGCCATATCAACCCTTTATGGACAACAGAAAATAATGAGCGCTTCTCTCAATCTTCTTTAGTCTGGAGCTCTCACTAACTATTCATGTCTTTATGGGGTTAAGACAATAACAATAACTCAGTATTGTCTCTAGACCCAAATGCTGTTGATAAGGGACAGAGAGTATAAAGGAAAAGGCTATATCACATGGGCTATCTACTGTCTAAACACGATCATGCATTACCATCCCGCAGCATCTGTGTGGGGGAGAATAAGGTTCCCCCTATTCCAATAAAGGGGTCCTCCCCTCCCTCCATATTGTCATCACACCCCATGTGAAGGATGCCCCACGTTACCACAACCCACAGCACCACAAACAGACCCAACCAAACCCATACCCCACATTACCACAACTCAAACCACCACAAACAGACCCAACCAAACCCATACCCCACGTTACCACAACCCACAGCACCACAAACAGACCCAACCAAACCCATACCCCACATTACCACAACTCACACCACCACAAACAGACCCAACCAAACCCATACCCCACATTACCACAGCCCACAGCACCACAAACAGACCCAACCAAACCCATACCCCACGTTACCACTATTCACACCACCACAAACAGACCCAACCAAACCCATACCCCACGTTACCACAACCCACAGCACCACAAACAGACCCAACCAAACCCATACCCCACGTTACAACTATTCACACCACCACAAACAGACCCAACCAAACCCATACCCCACATCAGCCACTCTCCTCAGAATAAACAGTCACCCCTTCTTCATTCGAGACGTCACCCCGTTCTCATTGTGCTCATTACCCACCCAGCGCCGTAGCTGGGGCCCCTTGGCCCATAAGCATCCACCTGCCAGACCGTTTCACTGGGCAGCCGCCCGACCTGTTTGGTCAGCATGGGACTGGGACCCTCCACACACACACATATACACATTTACACACACACACACATGCATGCATGAATGTGCACACACACACACACACACACACACACACACACACACACACACACACACACACACCCACACACACACACACACATTGCCCTCATCTTGGGACCTTTAACTGTCAACTGCCTCTCTTCCCACACTGCTGTAGACCATGGCCCCCTGTTTGTCTGCTGTTCTGAGAATTAGGTCAAGGGCCTCCACATCATCTGTTCGTCCATCAGAGGTTTTCCAAAAACATATTGCCTGGCAAATTTTATTTAATTGATAGAAAATGTCAAGCGTATTGTTACTAATGTTAATCTGAGAAATGATTTGCTCGGCTTGGAGGTTCGATTAAATGAAGCACGGAGGCCTTATGATTTGGAGTATTACGTAACCTACAGTAAGGCTTGTTACCTTACCGTAGCCATGCTACCTTACCGTAGCCATGCTACCTTACCGTAGCCATGCTAGGTCGCCAGGTTAGCCAGGACAGCATTGGCCTTATTCTGGCCAATGTGCTGTCATCTATCAGTTTTTCAAAGTTAACTGTAACCCTCTTTTGAGCCCTGAGATAATATCCGACCTTTCAAAATAGTCTAGACCTCTACTATATTCATGAAATGTAGTTTGTAAATTACTGTAAGCCTACTGTACGTTTTCTACAGTTCTACTGTATCTGTTTAATCCTTTTCAGACACGGTCGAGTGTCAGCCAACATTTTCACAGAGACAATAAAGTGAGTATTGTATCAGAGAGAACCAGGCTCAAGTTGAACCTCTCTATATTTCTTCTGACTCTGTGACTTCAAGGGACTGAAGGGGTTCAGAGCCTAGAATCCCTCACTCAGAATGAGGGATTTACTATTTGTATTTATTTTCCAGACCTCTGTTTGCTTTTGGATATGAATGGGGCCCTTCTATCCTGTGTTCCATACCCGTACGCCCCAGTTCTCAGCCCATGTCGGCGTGGGAAGTCCGAGGAGGACGTCATTTGAACAGTGTAATGTGCTTTCCAGCCACCCCATAAATGCCAAAGAACTCCTTTGTTGTTGGAATTTCTGTCCTGATGGCCGCGGGAAGATGTTTTGGGGTGGGGGGGTGCTGCTGACGGGGGGGGGGGTAGTTATATGTCACCTTAGCTGACATGTTAGTTATATGTCACTTACAAAACTCAGATGTTTAATGCATGCTAATATTGCCTCACAGACCATGAAAGACTCAAATTATTATTATAGATCTGGGTTAAATAATTGGGTTTGTTTCCATAGGGCAAAACAACACACACTCAAAACAACATCCTGCTTGATGTTAGGTGTGTAGTAATTAATAAGAACAAGATCTGTTAGGGTGTGGATCACCTTATTGATCTTTCTGGAATTGAGATGATTATGCATGGTATTAGCTATTAGCTAGTTATGTCCATGTCTCAGACATGACCATGACCTACAAGATTATTTATCAAAACCAATTGTTGGGGGATCTGAACATTTCGATTTGAGTTTTAGTTCCAGTGTTTTTACTACTGTTGAAGTATGAGAAACTTGCCATGAGAAAATTATTATGGTGAATGATCCAATGTTTATGGTGAATGATCCGATTGGGTTCTCGTGAGAAAATGGTTATGGTGAATGATCCGATTGGGTTCTCATGAGAAAATGGTTATGGTAAATGATCCGATTGGGTTCTCACGAGAAAATGGTTATTGCGATGGGTTTCTCACTTGCACAATAACATTGATGATGAAGAGCTTTTCATGCAAAAGGCTTCTCATACATCCTGGCAAACTAGTTTGAAGTAGGAACTTTTAAATATGATCATGCATCTTGCAGATCTGGGATGAAATAAATGTGTCTTTGAGTATCTGGTATTTTAAATAAATGTTTTCTGTGTATTTGATTATTTTCAAACACACACCCCAAAACAAGTACTTTTATTTGAGGATTTAATTTGCAAAAACGAAATAGCTACCAAATTGATTTTAGAAATACTTATTTCCATTACTATTTTAACATACTTGGGTTAAATGCATGGGAGTGTATTTCAAAATCGAAATATAAATATTCAACTACTTGTCTTTTCAAATAAAATGTATCTGAATATTTACTTTGAATGTATGTGAAAGTAATTTAGATATTTGAAATAGTATTTGAACCCAGGTCTGGAAACCTGCAAGGCAAGCTATACGATTGTGGTTGTTCTCTTATTACAGGGATATTCAACCTGGGGTCCGCGGCTCTCTAGGGGTTCACTGAGGTACTGCAGAAAATATTGGAAATATTTAAAACATTTACTTAAGTGATTTTATGAATATACATGGAAAGAACAGAATAAACACATTTTGAATGACATACCTACAGTAGAAAAGAGAGAGAATGTCTTCTTTCTAATGACAACTTTATTTATCAACTCCTAATATTGAGATAATTACACTTACTGGAGTATTTGACATATATAGGATCTTAATTTGAGCCAGTTTGCTACAGCAGGCAAATAATCCTGCAGCAACAGGACATTTGAATTATTATGTGCACTATAATTCATGGATATGTTTTTTAAGGGTTGATACATTTTACATTAGGGCAAATCCAGTCTGAAATGTTGAAGTGGTAATTACAAACGTTAGAAGACATTTTAAACCCTGAATACACTAAAAGTTTGCTACCATGTTGTTGTCAAGTTGTGTTGCCTCCATGCTGTGTTGTTGTCTTAGGTCTCTCTTTATGTAGTGTTGTGTTGTCTCTCTTGTCGTGATGTGTGTTTTGTCCTATATATATATATATATATATATATATATATTATTATTATTTATTTTTTTAAATCCAAGCCCCCGTTCCCGCAAGAGGCCTTTTGCCTTTTGGTAGGCCGTCATTGTAAATAAGAATTTGTTCTTAACTGACTTGCCTAGTGAAACAAAGGTTACATAAAAATAAAAATACAATTCTCATCAAATAGTGTTCAAATTAAGATACTACATCTGTAGGCTTTGAAAAAGCAGTTGTGGTTTGTGCCACTGGCTGCTGGTAATCTTTCTGGACATACATTTTTGCCCATACATAGCTAACCTTTGTTTAAACAGCTTATGAGCTACTCTTAGTGAAAATGTGTTTGGAGTTACTTTTCTAGCTAATAGGCTGTTAGAGTTTACACTTCCTCTTCCAATTATAATGTGGGGAGGTACAAATATTGGAAAACTATCTACCAAATCTATTCATTTTAGAATGTTGATTCCATTTGCTTGCCATTATCATTCACCTGATGAGTCATGTGAAACGTGTCTTGCTAAACATGTGATGTGGGTCCATGGATCACCGATATGCCTGAGCGGTGGTCCCTTGGCAAAAAAAGGCCGTAAGACCCTGTTTTAGTCGATTATTTTCCGACTATCATTATTAAACCACAGACAAAGTGCCCACCACATTGAAGAAACCCTGCACTGACCATTGGTTTTAAGGGTAGGTGTTGGGGTGATGGGGCTGGAGCTGTTTTGTCTTTTTAAAGACACCGTCTTTGTAAGGGGTCTTATAGAAGAGAAAACACTGGAGTTAAGAGTGGGGGAAATGGATTGTCCACACATTTTCTCTTTCTCCTTTACTAGCAAACCTCACCATAAAGACAACAGAAGTTCAGAGGATCCCTGGCTATAAGCACTATCCAGATGGACAAAGAGCTGCATGTCACAGGTCACACTGACCTAAAGCTTTGAGAAATGCTAAACGATGTGTCAGCTAGGGACAAACCTGGCTAGCCTGGCTGACTGCAAAGAAACGTCTTATCCAGGGGAAGGGAGGAAGGAGTTGACAAATGGCAGTGCCCACTTTACATTTTTCCTCCTCTATTTCCTTCTTTCTTTCCTTCGCTCTTTCCTTCTCTCTCCACTGAAGGATTTACAGCTGGACAGGGAGGGCATGAGCAAGGCCTGAGAGCCTTGGGCTACGACACAGACTCCTGGCAACTATTTACAGGTCCACAATAGGAGAGACTGGGTGGTTCTGATTTGCGATTATCCATGGTGGACTAGCCATATAAGGTCATAGAGTGCCCTGTAGAGGTGACTATTGAACAACATGCGCCAAAATATAAGTTTTCCTAACTAACAGGTTCAACTTCAAGTTCATCCATATAACAGTAAACTTAGTGTTGTCGCCTACGTATGTGCTGCTTCCAAATCTGTTCGCTAAGTATTGGCTGTTTTGGCATGATAAGCCTGTAGTCCCTCCAGGAGCCTGCTGTAGCCAGACGGGAGCAGATGGGACAGCGTGTCTAACAGTGGTAATCCTAAAGAGGTGTTCTTGTCATAACCTTTTTGTTTACAACATGGAAAGAGATGTGCAGCAAGCTTTATTATGTCTGTCAGTGTACTAGAAAATTAACCATGAAGATGATGAGCTCTACATTTAGAAAAAAATCTTTATCTAACTAGGCAAGTCAGTTAAGAACAAATTCTTATTTTCAATGATGGCCTAGGAGGAGAACAACAGATTTGTACCTTGGGGAGTTGAACTTGCAAGCTTTTGGTTACTAGTCCAACACTCTAATCACTAGGGTATGCTGCCGCCCTAAGAAGACAATAGAAACATATTGTATGGTCTGTTACTTGCATGTAAAGACCTGTGCTCAGGAATTGTATTTTTTTTTATTAGGCAAGTCAGTTACAGTTTTTTTCGATTGCTAAACGACAGTGGGCACAACTGGAGTCACATGTGCAAAACTCTAACTACAGTCTGCACTACCAACAGTCACCTGAGCTAAACAGTTCACATCACCTGCAAAACTCATTCGAAACAACACAACTCTTAACACATGGCTCAAAACACGCTCAGTGCAGCCAAACACTATGCACAACCCTCACTGAGATAACACACACTGTCACTCAGAACACACTGAGAGTAAAAACACTAGCATCAAACACCAATACAGAAAATACAAACAATTCATCTTTACAGTTTGAACAATTTCAGTGACTTCATACAAAGTAATATTTTCTTCAAAGAAAAGAGTGACATTCTTTCACATGATTTATTACAATTTTTAGAACATAACAATTCTTTAAGGTAAATGAAAATTAGCAGTTTGCTTCAATAGTCTGTAGTAATTTACATAATTACAGTAATGAGAAAAAAAGGTAGAAACTAAAAGTACATACTGTAATTCGAACAAATAATTGAGGGGCTAATCCTGCCTCTCTCTAGCATCAGGCCACAGGTTTTCTTCAACACCACATCTAATGTTTTCTCTTGCCATGCACCTGGGGAAGAACCTTCTGGAGTGCCTTATCCATCCCTGGCAGTCCTCTGGACTCGTGTCCTCACATCCGGCACGCATGGCTTCCAAAAGAGACATTTGGTCATGTGGGTGGTGACCAAACACTTTCCACCCCCAGGCAGAGAAAAACTCCTCTATTGGGTTGAGGAAGGGTGAATATGCAGGCAGGTACAAAACCATAAATCTGTGATGTGCTGCAAACCAATCTGTGACAGCTGCAGAGTGGTGAAAAGCAACGTTATCGCAAATTATGACAAAAACTTGGCCGTTTCTTACTGGCTCCCCCTGTTCTGCTGGCACTAGCTGAGCATAGAGCTGTTCTAGGAAAGCTATAAGCATTTCTGTGTTGTATTGGCCAATGAGTGGTGTGTTGAGAAGCAAACCATCATTGGCCATTGCAGCACACATGGTGATATTTCCCCCCCTTTGGCCTGGAACCTCCACAGTGGCCCTTTGACCTAAAACATTCCTTCCTCTGCGCCGTGTTTTGGCAAGGTTAAATCCAGCTTCATCGATAAATACAAATGAATGTGGTCTTTCCAGTGCTTCCACCTCCATTACTCTCTGAAAAACAGTAAGTGCACAGTTTTACTGTAGAAATGCTAGTGTTTTTTTTTACTGTAAATATTTTGTATAGCTGTGTACGTAACCTCAGACGTCTTACCTGGACATATTGGCATCTTTGCTCTTTTACCCGTTCACTGTTTCTCTCGAACGGTACAGTGTATAACTGTTTCATTGTAACTTGGTGTTTCTTTAGGACTCGAGCAATAGTTGTTGTGCTGACAGAATTACAATTTTCAAATATATCATTATCAGCCAGCACTCTATCTTGAATCTCCCGCAGTTTTATTGCATTGTTGACAACAACCATGTCAACAATAGCATTTTCCTGCGCATCTGAAAATATTTTTCCTCTTCCCCCTGTTGGGGGCAGCCTTTGGGTCCTGTTGTAAAAATATATTTTACAGTCAAACTTACTGTAATATATATCTGTGTAAATATTCTATAATTGCAATACAAAATAGATTCCTGTAATGTTTTCATTTACTGTAAGGATGTAACTCTCACCTGTTTGCATGATGGAAAATTTGCATTACAGATGCCACTGTGGATCTTTGCAGATTGGGTTGCACCCTCAACCCTGCCTCTCTCAATGAGAGACCATGGTTCACGACATGGTCTATAAGTGTAGCCCTTATTTCATCTGAAATAACAGCTCTTTGTCTTCTTTGTCTTCCTCCACGCATCCGCCCTCTCCCTGCCACCCTTCTCCCTCCACGAACCCATCTTCCTTGTTCCATTTCCAAAATGAATCTTTCTGAGCTCTACCTATATATACTGTAATATGTGTGTGTGTTCACTAACAAGTCTAAAACAAGACACCTGCTTAGCCTTTCAGCTGAAATTGCAATCAGCAGTGTTTGAAAGGCACAAGGCTGAAATCTATTCCGTTTTGAATGTGTGGTTCACAGTTTTGACAGCAGTGTGTTAGCATTTGAACAAAGTGCTGTAAATCCACAGTGTTGTGCAGGTTGTGGTTAAAGTCATGGGATAAGTGTGTAGAGTTTTGAAAACTGTGTTCAAGCAATGAAAAACGAACTAGAGTTTGGTCCACATGAACTGCTGCTGTGCAGACTGTAGTTAGAGTTTTGCACATGTGACTCCAGTTGTGTCCACTGTCGTTTAGCAATCGAAAAAAACTGTAAGAACAAATTCTTATTTACAGTGACAGCCTATCCCAGCCAAACCCAGACCAAATTGTGCGCTGCCCTATGGGACATCCAATAACAGCCAGATTTGATTCAGCCTGGAAATGAACCAGGGACTATAGTGATAGCTCTTGCACTGAGATGCAGTGGCTTAGACCGCTGCACCACGCGGGAGCCCAATGTGTGTGTGTGTGTGTGTGTGTGTGTGTGTGTGTGTGTGTGTGTGTGTGTGTGTGTGTGTGTGTGTGTGTGTGTGTGTGTGTGTGTGTGTGTGTGTGTGTGTGTGTGTGTGTGTGTGTGTGTGTGTGTGTGTGTGTGTGTGCCAGGTGTACGGTGTTTCCTCCGACACGTTGGTGTGGCTGGCTTCTGGGTTAAGCGGACATTGTGTCAAGAAGCAGTGCGGCTCAGCTGGGTTGTGTTTCGGAGGACGCATGGCTCTCAACCTTCGCCTCTCCGAGTCCGCAGCGATGGGACAAGACTGTAACTACCAATTGGATACCACGAAATTGGGTAGAAAAAGGGGTAAAAAAAACATGTTAAAAAATAAAGGAATGTGTGCGCATTTGAGAGACATTATTTGTTTTCACATTTTCAAAACTAGATATAAACCTGTAAAACATGTATCCTACAGAAGCAGGCTGGATTAATGTGTTACTGTGGAATATAACTTGAGGAGGGAAATGTCCATGGTTGGCGGCCTTTTGGATACACACAACGCAACCGCACTATAAGAGCCAGCTTCATAGTTTCTATATGTAATACCCATCCTTCAGCCTGTGTGCCTGTCTTTCTAGTGATGTCATTTAGGAAGGTTTAGTTGTTTGCCCTATATTCTATGTTACTTGGCCAAAATGACCCGAAGAGAACTCCTACAGAATATGATTTGTTTAGACCCCACAGCTGAGCTCAGACACCAGACCAGAATCTGGTGGTAGGAATTTAACATATCATGGTTAGGTTGCCGGTCAATATCTGTTTGGTTAAGAGACTCAGGTCCACAGCTGCCTGAACTAATGTTGCACCATCTTCACTCACCTTCACAAAGGGAAAGTACAGTAACTTACAGTAAAGTACACTCAAGTAAAGTACAGTAAAGAAAAGTACAGTAAAGTCAAGTACAGTACAGTAAAGTCAAGTCAAGTACAGTAAAGTACAGACAAGTACAGTAAAGTACAGACAAGTACAGTAAAGTAACACAAGGTAAAGTCAAGTGAAGTAATAGTAGTAAAAGTATCATTATCAGTAGCATGATCAGTAGCATTATCAATATTATTATTAGTATCATTATCAGTATCAGTATCAGTATCATTATTAGCATCATTATCGGTAGCATTATCCGTGTCGTTATCAGTAACATTATCTGTATCGGTAGCGTTATCGGTATCGATATTTGTATGATTATCTGTAGCATTGTCGTTATCGGTAGCATTATCGGTAGCGTTATCAGTATCTGTATCGGGAATATTATCATTATCTATATCGCTATAGGTATCATTATCTGTGTCATTATCAGTAGTGTTATCAGTAGCATTATCAGTATCAGTAATAGTATTAGTAAAAGTGTCTACCATTCATCTAATATATGAATGCAAGAGAAATCAACAGGCACTTCTGTGCCTTTTCTTTTGTTGTTTTTCCACTTAAATGCTAATTAGGGTGAGTTAATGAGTGAATCGAGGAGCTGAGTGTGGAGCTGTTTGCATTGGGCCAATGTGTCTAATTGAGCTTTGGCAGGTTGCTTGACGTGATGCCAGGCTGAGGTTGCATGGATGAGAGCTAACAGTGGCTTGTGTTTCACAGGAGTCCAGTCTAGATGAGACGTGGGAGATGTAATTACAATGTAATTATTTTCAGGAACCAATGTGTTACTGGGTTAGTAGTGTCTGTTTATTATTAAAGAAAAATCCTGTCTCTCCTGGCCCATAGACTAATGTCAGGGTAAGGAAAGTAAAGATTAATAGAAAATGACTCAAGTAAAAGTGAAAGTCACCCAGTAAAATACTGCTTGAGTAAAAGTAAAAAAGTATTTGGTTTTAAATATACTTAAGTATCAAAAGTAAATGGAATTGCTAAAATGTACTTAGTATCAAAATTAAAAGTATAAATAATTTAAAATTCCTTATATTAAACAAACCAGAGGGCACATTTGTATTTTTATTTTGATTGACAGATAACCAGGGGAACACTCCGACATAATTTACAAACAAAGCATTTATGTTTAATGAATCTGCCAGATCAGAGGCAGTGGGGATGACCAGGGATGGTCTCTTGATAAGTGTTTGAATTGGACCATTTTCCTGTCAAAATGTGATGAGTACTCGTGGGTGTCAGGGTAAATGTTTGGAGAAAAACATACATTATTTTCTTTAGGAATATAGTGAAGTAAAAGTAAAAGTTGTCAAAAATATAAATAGTAAAGTAAAGTACAGATATACCCTCAAAAATCGACTTAAGTAGTACTTTAAAGTAGTTTTACTTAAGTACTTTACACCACTGATAAGGAACCATATAACGGTGAGTTCCAAAATGAACTTATCCTTCAATGCTGTCCTCAGCAGAATGGTAGGCCTACAGAAACTGCAGTGTAGGAGGGCCTTGCCTCCCATCCCACTTGTCCTCTCCAGCCCCATGGGTGCCTCTGTGACAGGGAGAGGCTAAACGCTGTGTGTGGCATCCAGACTTTACTGGCCTCGGTCCCCTGTCTCAGCTATCACTCTTGGCCACAGCCTCATGAATGGGGCTGGGGCATCCCATCCGTCTGATCACCAAGCCAGGATCACTTTCCAATCGACACTTTAAAGTCCATTAGTCAAGGACACATTTCTATTGCAGGAAAGCATGGATCGTTTCAAGCCATTACAAAACAATATTTGTTTATATTTGAGGGTCAAATGAAACCAATGCAGAAATGAAAGCATCCCAGTCAATCATAGTCACTGAATGAATGTCTGCTTTCAAAAAATGCCAAGTTGTCAGATCAATAGACCATATGACTGTTTCCATTATGTTCAAATTGTCCCTTTCATAATAAAAGCTGAGTTGGTTTATTTGGAATATCTTGCATCAGCAAAACATCCATTTGGCAAAATCGATACAAATGCTGTCCATCCCAAGTATAATCAATGCTAAAAGAAAGGTTAGCTGTGTTCAGTGTGTATGAATCTAAGTAGTGGTTCACAACCACATTCTTCTGCCAGTTCTTCCAACAACACAGACTGACCTCTCTCTCCCACGGCTCCCATGGAAGTGTTATCGAGGGAGAGAGAGAGACAGAGAAAGTGATACTAGTGTCCTGTCAGTACATTACATGGCTACTGGTATCTGTTCTACCACACTACCCGAACTGTTAGTGTTGTTATTGAACACTCTCACTTATGCTAGTATATACAACGGGTAGGTCTAATCCTGGACGCCGATTGGTTAAAAACCGCATTCCAGCTAGTAGAATAATAGAATGTGACTTTTAGCAGACACTTTTATCCAAAGTGACTTACAGTCATGGGTGTAATAGATTTTCTGCATGGGTAGTCCCGGGAGTGGAACCCACCATCCTTGCATGCTCTACCAACTGAGCTACAGAGGACTTGTGGAATGTTTGTGCAACACCTTCACCCCAGTAATGTGTCTGGTTTAGTGACGGTACCATGTGCTGCTGTAAACTGTTAAACAAGAGATCACTTGCAACCAGTAACCAACTGTTGACATCTACATTCCTCTGCAGGGCCTGCTAATAATGTAATCATTAATCCCTGACCTCTGTTTAAAGTGGACCACCTCACGTCCATGATGACTTTAGCTGTTGTGCGTAAAATAGTGGAGCACAGTTGTAACTATCACCTAGGAAGAGTTGGACTGACGGCCCATAAAACAGGGTGTTCCTCCCAAATGGCATCCGATTCCTGATATATTGCACTACTTTTGTCCAGAGCCCTTGTGCACTGTATGGGCAATAGGATGGCATTTGGGACACAGGCAGTGTAAGGCGATCCGGGCTGTTATTTTAACTCACAATGACTGAAATAAGAGGTTGTGCTAGTTGGGCGATCCCAGGTGATTCCATGGACACCATCTGTTCTCAGGATCTTTGGTCCCTAACATCAGTGCAGAGCAGTCAAAGAGCAGGTCAGAGATCAGTGTGAGAGAGAGAGAGAGAGAGAGAGAGAGAGAGAGAGAGAGAGAGAGAGAGAGAGAGAGAGAGGGAGAGAGAGAGAGAGGTCACTGCCCACCCTCCTGCTTAGTTTTTTTTTCACTTCTCCTGCCTTTGGCTCCTGTCCTGCACATGATGTCGTGTCTGCACACAGATCAAGAGCTGAGGGGTTTGGTGAGGAGAAAATTCCCAGAGGATGAATAATGTGTAGCTAGAATATGTTAGGTAGCACTATGGGGTCAGGCATGCAGGGACAAAGGCCCATAAGGCCCCACTTAGGGCCAATTACTTTGTTATTAATGGGTGGGCTGTTTCTTGTTATTTTACAGAACTTATCACAGTGAAGATAAATCCTTGAAAATAGACATTATCTTATTTCTGGTGGATAACTCTTACTGGATAGTTTGACACTTGTAGATTTTATGAATGTCTAGTCACATTATGCCACATATAAACTTCAGACAAGTTGTTTGGTAAACAAGGGCAGAATGGTAGCCCTAAGTCTTGATGAATATGGATAATGCTTGAACAGGGCTATAGGGGATTGGGACCCTTTTGTTGAATAAGTACAAACCTTCTTCAAGCCACACACAATGAATCTGAGTTCAAAGTGATTGGGCTGGAAACTCCAAAAGGGTTTCCCCCAAAATAACATCTTATAGATATATAGAATCTAGATAGAAAACGAGGACCTTAAATCCCCTGGGTCACTTCTTAACCTAGAAATCAAAACAATAGGAATGGAAAATAAATTGCATTGTAAAACATATAAATTCTCAATAGTCATATTTGCATCACAGATAATTTGGTCCGAACATGCTCATCATTCATCATGTTTATCTCTCATGAGTCAGGTACTGTATATGTTCAAGCTCTTTATTAAGCATGATTCATGAGTCAAGTACGTAATTTATTTTCGAGCCCTTTAGCAAGCATGATTCATGACTCAACATTGATTAAAAATAAGTATATAGAGCAACAGAGTGCTTTGGCAAGGTTAATTTCCTCATTTAGTTGGAAACTGTAATGGTTGAGAAATCAGCTAAAAGAACATTTTGGTTAAAAATGTATGAGTGTGGTGTCGTAAAGTCAGAACCAGGATGAAAACACTCTCTGATTCACTTGATTAGTCTGAATGTGCATTTGTTGGCCAACAAATACACTTTGAAGACGGACATAGGCTACTCTTGGGTCAGGTTAATTAGGTTAACATTTTGTATTTTGGTCATCATAATAAACCATACTATTTGAATTTCTGACCATGACTTATAAAGTGCTGTAAAAATCAGCAACATAAATGTTTTCTCATGTCTCTTTTTGTTCCCTGTCTTTTGACGTGACAAAAATCTGAAACACTGCTATGGTGTAGTCAGATAAATAGGACTTGAAGAAGCAGTCACTTTCTAAACAAAACAGTCTTTTGATTAGTCATTCTAAACAGGACCTCCATGTTAGTTCTGTTGTGGCCATGTTCCGTTGTGGGGTTCCTACGTGCCTAGAAAATAAGATTGATGACTGCATAATTCCATTCTAATTGGCTTGAAATGTTCTAATTTCCCATCTGCTCCTTTGGCTGACAACATAAACAACATTCCAGAAAAAGAGAGAGAGAGAACTGAGAGAACAGTGGCAGGGCCTTATTGGAGGAAAGGAATGAAGCAGAGGAATGGCCTTAGCTGCGGATCGATCAGGCCAGGAGAACACAGACCCTATTCATCACTACAGTATGTTTAAACACAAACCCCTTTGGGTGCAACTCCTTTTCATGTCAAATCAAATCATCTTTATTTGAGTGAATAATGTCTAACTAAGCTCTCACTTAGGAGACCTGTGGAGTCCAGGCCCTAAGAATATTTCTAAACCCAAATGGTCGAGGCGACACGGTAGCCCACCCTGACTGCTTCTGCTCTCTCTGGTCACTGGGGGAAACTTTGCGTTCCTTACGCTCCACTTGGCCTTCTGGTGTCTAAAGCATTTCATTTTGCTGCTCTGTGGCTTGCGTGGCCACAGCTCTGCTCTGGTAGAGGCCCCTATTGTCTCCGGGTTTTCCTCTCGTTAGCACCCTTGGCCTCTCATTGTCTAGCCCCCTCTGTGTCAGGTCAGGTCGGGTCCGGTGCACAGAGGACCCCCTTCTCTCCCTTTTGCGGATCACTAAACAGGACCATTTCTCTATCCATCGTTTCATTATTGTGGAGACACCCTGGGTTGAGAACGCTTTTCTTTCACTGGGAAACCTTTTTCTCCTCTTTCTCCTCCTCCTGAAGGTTAAGAAAGAAAACGAAGCAAACCCCCAGACTATGTGTCTCTTTTGGGAAGCCCTTATCCGTTTTCTTTTTTAATGCCCAGACTTGATATCCATGACATGAAGAGTATTCAGCGGGACATCAAAGCAGCTGATAGACCGAGAGCCAGAGAGAGCGGCGTTCCCTCGGACAGACAGAAGAGTGGGATGGAAGAGGTGGATTGTGGGAAATTCTAACTCATTAACAGACAAATATTACAACATTCATTAATGAAGGTCATAAAAGGTCATAGAAGGTCATAGAAGGTCTTGTGAAAAAGCTCAGGCTCAAGATGGGTTTATTTTTTAGAAATATGTTGTTTTTCTTTTAAAGCAAAAAAATACAATTATTCCGCTGCCTTCTTGCCTGTAATAGACTATGTGATACATTGTACATGTTTGCCCCTGTGGCGTTGTTACGTATGCTGGACACTGTGTACCATTAGGCGCAGAGGTTGTGTTGTGATCTCCAAAGTTGTCACCCATCACTGTAACCTCTATACCAGAATGGGCTGGCTTTCCTTAGCTCTATGGAGACTATGTCATTGGTACATTTTTATTTACAAGGCAGCTCCCATTTTACTTGTGTACGCACACTGTCCAACAGACGAATGACAATCATCGCCAATGCGCACAAGACTGTATGTCCGTGAAGAAGCCTAAGTTCCTTACAGAGAAAAAAAAACATTCCAGTACTCTGCCTCTTCTACTTGGAACGAACTACAAAGGGACTTGAAACTACAGGAGCTTGTCTCCTTAAATGTTTTTTACTGCTAGGGAAAACTCTATGGTGGAAAATGATTTAGGAGGCTGTCAATGTTTTGACCCCAGGTTGAACCCCTTCTCCCAAAACCAATGTTCCAGTTCAATGTGTAAACTGATGTTTTAAACTGTAGTGCTTGTGTTTTATGTTGTAAATGTTTGAAAGTTTGTGTGCTGCCATTTTGGCCAGGTCTATGTTGCAAAATATATTTTTATTCTCATTGAGACCAACCTGGTAAAATAAATGTAAAATAAAGATATAAATAAAATATGAAAATTGTTATGTTCTGCCTAAGATAGTGTATGTACACTATCTTAGTGTATGTACAGTTTATTAATGTGTTATGAAGTCCTAAGTAGGTACTCTTCAAATAAAGTTTTACAAAACAAAAATGTTTGATATAGCATGTCATGTTTCAGCTGTTCATAGTCTGTAGCATTTCATTTATATAGTGTAAATATGCCAAAGTCCTGTTTCAAAAGCTTTACTTAGTCATATAATAATGAACATAGATGATAGATCACAGAATCACAATATGTTGGTTGTGCATCATGAATGTTCTCTTTCTCCACGATTGTCTTCCTTCCACACATCATGTTGTCATAAATAGTCTCTGCTCTGTAACAAACCATCCACTGACTGGGATGCAGCAGGAACGTGTTGTATCAGACATCACTTGGTTAGTTAGAGGCTTTAGAGAAAACGATACAACACCGGTCTGCATACTTACCTAGTGCTCTGAATTCTTAAACTGAACAAAAATATAAACACAACATGTAAAGTCGTGGTCCCATGTTTCATGAGCTGAAATAAAAGATCCCAGAAATGTTTCATACGCACAGACATTTTATTTCTCTCAAATTCTGGGCACAGATTTGTTTTCATTCTTGTTAGTGAGACAGGTGTGGCATATCAAGATGCTGATTAAACAGAATTGTCATTACACAGGTGCACCTTGTGCTGGGGACAATAAATGGGCACTCTAAAATGTGTAGTTTTGTCACACAACATAATGCCACAGATTCTCAAGTTTTGAGGGAGTGTGTAATTGGCATCGTGACTCCAGGAATGTCCACCAGAGCTTTTGCCAGATAATTTAATGTTAATTTCTCTACCATAAGCCGCCTCCAACATCATTTGAGAAAATTTGCCAGTATGTCCAACTGGCCTCACAACCGCCGTGTGGGCGAGCGATATGGTGATGTCAACGTTGCGAACTGAGTGCCCCATGGTGGTGGAGGGGTTATGGTATGATCAGGCATAAACTACGGACAACGAACACAATTGCATTTTGTCGATTACAATTTGAATGCACAAAAATACCGTGATGAGATCTTGAGGCCCATTGTGAGGCCAATTTTTTTTATGATATCTGTGACCAACAGATGCAAATCTGTATTCCCAGACATGTGAAATCTCTAGATTAGGGCCTAATGAATTTATTTCAAATCAACTGTAACTCAGTAAAATCTATGAAATTGCTGCATGTTCTGTTTATATTTTTGTTCAGTATATTTTGTGGTGATTCTCTCTCTCTCTCTCTCTCTCTCTCCCTCTCTCTCTCTCTGGTGAATGTAAGTAAGTGGGATGGCAAGTAGCCTAGTGGTTAGGTTGCTGGATCGAATCCCAGTGCTGACAAGGTAAAACTCTGTTGTTTTGCCCCTGAACACGGCAGTTAACCCACTGTTCCTAGGCCATCATTGTAAATAAGAATTTGTTCTTAACTAACTGACTGCGTGCTTTCAGCTCTAGCTCTGCCATCTTTCACTGCAGATGCGGAAGGGCAATATCGTCAGATGTGGTGGATTGAGACGCAGCCCATGCAAAAAAAACGAGATATCTCTAGTTTAAACAGACAGATTTTGATGGGGATTTTTTATTATGTTAATTCGATTTCTGCAGGTCCACGGAAATTGTAGGAGAAGGGTTAATGCAGAATCAGATAAGAGATAACCAGATATCCTAATGTTATTGAGAAGATATCTACCATCATTAGCAGTCAAGTACTCAATGTGCACACTCAAACAGTGATTCACCCATTAACCCAAACACAGAACACAGAACATTCTTCACACAAGAGCCCAAACTTCCGGCCTGTCTGTCAGCAACCTGTTGTGACAGAGACCCACAGTAGTAAAGTGTTTTTCTTCTCAGAGCACCTTCTATCCTCCAGGTAGTTCACACCCACTGTATTATAAGCCTGTCTGAATAAAATATCCTGCCTTAATCCTGTCTTAATTGAGTAGGAGTTGTTTGGTTCTTTTTTTACGACCAGGCTTGAATGCAATTTCACTCGTCGAAACAAGGCACTAATCATAACGTTAGTTTACAGTTTGCAGTTAGTTTGCAGTTAGTTCAAGAGACGATGGAATGCCCAGAGGGCAGGATTAAACGGGTGACTATGTGTCTGTCATGAAACCTGCGGCGAGGCGTGAAAGATCCTGCAAAACAACACCCTCATCCCGGCCCCCTACTGCTCCATACCCCCACTCCATGCCCCGTTACAGCCCCCTCAGTCAGAGGTCCTAAAGCACTAATACAGTCAGACCTGGGTTCAAAAAATCTAAAAACATCTATATATTTTTAGTGTTTGCTAAAGCCTGCCTGGGCTATCAGATGGCGTCAGGTGCCAGATTTGCACTTTTGCGACCAATTCTATTGGTTCCCATGCCTCAGGCAAGCTCTATCAAGCTCAGCTAAAGTTTTTTGAAATTATTTCAAACACTTTTTGAACCCAGGTTTGACTGCAGCACATCCATCAATTATAGATGACCCTGTGTAAACAGCCTCTAATCTAGGCTCCCCTGCTTAAAACGATTTGGTTTTCCCAGTGATGTGCTTCAGGGGAGGAATCCCACTGTACCTATGCTCCCTGGCTGTTTCAACGGGGGATTTCCTCAATGAGGTTTTTTCTGCAGGCTGTGTGCTGTATTTGCGTTATTGGGTGCTTGACTGTCAGATTCTAATGCCTGTAAAATCATTTTGAAATTGGTCAATTAGTGAAAACAAGGAATGTGTATGATGAAAACATTCACTCAGAGTGGGAAACAGTCTTGGCTTGGCTTGGCTGAGTACTTTGAAAGCAGGGTTAGGGTTTTTCCATTAGTACTGATTGGCAAATGCTTATTTACTCGTATCTCAACTTGGTTGAATGGAATGTAAACTGAAAATTCTCAATCTCTGTCATAAAGGAAAAGTTGTATACACAATCACATATTTGTTGTAACTGTATCACATTCATTTTGAATGACAAGATTAAACATGTTACGGATCCAGTCCAGACAGATTGTTAACATTGATGTTCAAATCGAGTAGCTGTCCACAAGCACACAAGCAGATTTGATTCTTGGTTTGCGATTAGGGATCCAGTGGGTGTGGAATAAAGAGACAAAAGCCCTCCCCCTCACAGGAGGACAGACTTTGATGCAAATAATCCCCCAAAACTAAAGCTTTCAGGTCACTCACTTCATCTACATTTATCTTCACAGAAAGACAGAAATGCCAGATCTTTTCTCAAAGGACAGCAGGCATCTATTTTCTTCTGCCTGGCACTTCATCTATCTTCATCATCATTACCGCATAAAACACTGGTCAGGGAGAAGGAGAGTGACTTCAACAAGAGTCAGGCTAGCTGGGGATTGAATCACATGGATGCATCCCGAAAAGTACTCCATTTCTTATATATTGTGCACTACTTTTGACAAAAGCCCTATGGGCCCCTTTAGTGTAGTATGAAGGGAATAGGGTGCCATTTGGGATGCATACTTCATACACAGAGAGACAGAGTGCGAGAGAGAAAATGTAGCCATAGAGATCAATTGAATATTATAGCAGCCATAATGGTATGTTCAAAACCTCTCTCCCATAGGCCATGGCATAACCTCACTGGGTAATCAAGTCACTGAGGCTTGACTTAATCAAACCAAATAACGTCAACAAGCGATTAACCTGTACCCCCGCACATTGACTTGGTACCGGTACCCCATGTATACAGTATAGCCTCGTTATTGTTATATACATTTCTTGTGTTACCTATTGATTGCTTAGATTTTTTAAACTTTAGAATATTTTGTAAATATTTTATTAACTGTATTTCTTGAACTGCATTGTAGGTTAAGGGCTTGTAAGTAAGCGTTTCACGGTAAGGTCTGTTGTATTCGGCGCGTGTGACAAATAACATTTGATTTGAAGCAGCACTGCGCTGGGGTCTGTGTGGAGAGAGGCCCTCATGTAAAAGCACTGATAGGGAATCCTCTCTGTCCTAATTATTGCTAATGGTTGCTATTACTCCAGGGTATTGATATGGCTAACGGTAACAACTCCAGGGTATTGATATGGCTAATGGTAACAACTCCAGGGTATTGGTATGGCTAACGGTAACAACTCCAGGGTATTGATATGGCTAACGGTAACAACTCCAGGGTATTGATATGGCTAACGGTAACAACTCCAGGGTATTGATATGGCTAACGGTAACAACTCCAGGGTATTGATATGGCTAACGGTAACAACTCCAGGGTATTGATATGGTTAACGGTAACAACTCCAGGGTATTGATATGGCTAACGGTAACAACTCCAGGGTATTGGTATGGCTGACGGTAACAAGACAAGCAATAAATAACAAGGTAAACACTGATAACATTAAGACCAGGCTAAGACAAAGATTCAGTTGAAGACCTATTGGTCCATTAAGCAAGAACCACACTCAGGACAGGACCAAAATAACCTTGACCCCAACTAGATGATCCAGGCCATACAAAAAAAAATCCTAATATCAAAACATCATTGCCTTTGTTGCTTGTGGCGGCCAATGAAACTCCCTTTCTGACAAGTTCTTTCATTTGGAACCTTTAACGCAGGTTATGAGAACCAATCAAACTCCCTCCTTTGAGTTCTAGATTCATTGGGTTTTGAATCGCTTCAAGTATAGTTGATTTACAGCTATGGGGTCACAGTGTTGTGGTCAGAAGACATTCATCTTGTATTACGGTTACATGGTACTCTTACCACTCCCTATGTAATTCGTTTTCCATTATGTTGCCTGATTTATGGGGTTGTCAAAGTTCAGAATTCTCCAAGGAGCTGGAATTTATATTCACAAGGAGATCTGAGGTGTGGCTCAAGATTTAGACCAAAGGGGATTTGTTGAAACAGAAGTTCTTCTCTCAGGGGAAATCATATCAGCTGATGTTCTGTCATCTATTGTATACAGTATGTTGTGACTAAGATAACTTTATTGGTCAATTTTACACAATGTCCAACTGAAATTTGACTTCAACTTTTAACCCCTCCAAAAGACACACATACAGGTTGTTGGAAAGGGGCTTGCTCAAGAGCACAATGTCAGTCAATGGCATCTAGAATTTGCCAGCTCACTTCTGGCAGATTGCTTTTGTCCGACCCAGGATTCAAACTGGCAACCCCCTGGTTGTCGGCTCACCTCTCTAACCGGCAGGCTAGCTGACGCCGGTATGTATGCTCGTTGTTACTTGACCTTAATTCTTCTTTTGATTAACTTTAGTAAAATATTTTGCCATTTGTATCTACAATGTCAAATTGACATGTCAAATAGATTGCTGACACAACTGTAAAGCTACAGTAGGTGTGGCTCACAGTCAGTGTGGGTAAAAAGGGAGAGGGATTGTTGCTTATCATGAATGGCAACCTTTACCTCTCTCCTTCATTCATTCATCCATGAATTAGTTTGTTTTGATAATCCATGGCAACTAAAAAGAGCCAGCCCCACTGGCAGCTAATGAGTAGCTATTCCTCAAGCACACCTACAGGTGTATGTCACAGAGGAAGAGAGCAGAGGGCCGTGGGAAAACTAAACTGCCCTCGCCTTCCCATCACCTCCACCTCTCCCACTCTGTTCTCCTGGAACTGAAGTGGAGCCGTCCTACACAGGGCTGGGCCAGGCTTTGGCACACACTCACATACCTCCTCTCTTGCTCATACGTGGCAATGGACCAGAAAGTTACTGTGAAATAAGTGAAGTATACAGTATTACTCTTTCTATTGTATTATTCGCCTGATCAGACCAACGGGAGGAATGAATCCCTCTGTCTACCCCTGATGCAAGCTTAGCAGAGGACAATTATATAAGAGGTGTGTGTGTGTGTGTGTGTGTGTGTGTGTGTGTGTGTGTGTGTGTGCGTGCGTGCGTGCGTGCGTGCGTGCGTGCGTGCGTTTTCCCTTTCGTCTTATACCACACAGACATGTTACACTGTAAGGACATATTTATTTTTTACAATATATTAGTATGAATACTCTATGGTTTGTTCTGTATTCACAATACATGATGTGAGAACACAAAGTGCTGTGTGGGAAGTGAACTCTGGATTGTTTTACAATAATTCTAAGACTAAAATGGATTGTTTAACAGTAATTCTCAGACTGAAAAGGATTGTTTTACAGTAATTCGCAGACTGAAATGGATTGTTTTACAGTAATTCTCAGACTGAAAGAGATTGTTTTACAGTAATTTGCAGACTGAAAGGGATTGTTTAACAGTAATTCTCAGACTGAAAGGGGTCGTTTTACAGTAATTCGCAGACTGAAAGGGATTGTTTTACAGTAATCGCAGACTAAAAATGATTTTTTTTACTGTAATTATCATACTAAAAGGGAAAACACATTTTATTTTATTTAGTTTGTTAAGTCCTGATTATTGCCATTTAGCCCACAGATGTTGGAACTTAATTTGATCGCCCTGTTGCAGGAGAACATTGAAATATTTTAGTGTATTTGAGGTTTAAACAGGCTTCTGAAGTTTGTAATTTACACTTTGAAATTTCAGGCTCGATTTTCCCTTACGAAAAATGTATCAACCCCTACAAAAATGTCCATCAATTATAATCCACATAATAATTCACATTTCCTGTTGCTGCAGGATTATAGCAAATTGGGGCAATTTGTCTATTTATTAGATATTATTTATGCGGTTCTCATATGAGTTTTACGGCTTGTGCAGAGCTGAGAGAGGAATGATTGGAATGTTCCGTGCTGCTACTATACTCAAGCAACGACCCTTCATAGCAACTAAAATCCATGAGTGCTGCAAGTTTGAATTGGTGGAACTGTAATGTCTATATCATTGGACGTAAAGCCTAGAAAGCTAAACCCAGCTACCCTTTTCAGATTCACTCAAATCCTAGTTACAAGTAGTGTAGCCCATAGGCCTATTGTGAACAAGTTGCTAGAGTAGTCAGAGCAGTATTTACTAAAACATGCTTATAAAGCTAGAATCCTTAGTTGTTAAATCCATTTTGGGATTTAAAGATTCATTATATAGTAAATACCCATTGATTCTTGAAGAATATGATTTATAAATGCCTCATAAGCTTAGTTCAACTGTCGTACCCCATCCGAACCCAAAAGACAGTTGCTTCAGCAAGTATTCATACCCCTCGACTTATTCCACATTTTGTTGTGTTACAGTCTGATATCAAAATTGATTAAATAGTTAAATAGATTTCTCACCAATCTACACACAATACCCCATAATGTCAAAGTGACTGAACCAAGTCCTCCTGCCACCGAACATCTCTACTTCCCCTTTTGGTACCCCTCAGTAGCTGCAATCATACCCTTGCTGAACCTACTGCCTCCAGATCGGACCTGAGACCTCCCACTTCCAATAGCCCACGCAATGTTCTGGCTGCGATGGGAAAGCACTGAGCTCACGCGTTCTAAAACTAGCTCTCTTCTCTAAGGCGGCTTCTTTTTTGGGGGTCTCTCTCCTGCCGTCTGTCTCAATTGTCAATTCAAAGGGCTTTATTGGCATGATAAACATATGTTAACATTGCCAAAGCAAGTGAAATAGATTATAAACATTACACTCACAAATGTTCCAAAAGAATAAAGACATTTCAAATGTCATAGTATGTCTATATAAAGATGTGCAAATAGTTCAAGTACAAAAGGGAAAATAAATATAGGTTGTATTTCCAATGGTGTTTGTTCTTCCTTGGTTGCTCTTTTCTTGCTGCTGTGATGGCACACTGTGGTATTTCACCCAATAGATGTGGGAGTTTATCAAAATTGGATTTGTTTTCGAATTCTTTGTGGGTCTGTGTAATCTGAGGGAAATGTGTGTCTCTAATATGGTCATACATTTGGCAGGAGGTTAGGAATTGCTGCTCAGTTTCCACCTCATTTTGTGGGCAGTGTGCACATAGCCTGTCTTCTCTTGAGAGCCAGGTCTGCCTTTCTCAATAGCACGTCTATGCTCACTCAGTCTGTACATAGTCAAATATTTCCTTAATTGAGGTGTCGGTCACAATGGTCAGGTATTCTGCCACTGTGTACTCTCTGTTTAGGGCCACACAGCATTCTAGTTTGCTCTGTTTTTCTGGCAATTATTTATAATGTGTCAAGTAATTATCTTTTTGTTTTCTCTGGATTTGGTTGGTGTCCTCTGTGGGTTCTGTGGGTTCTGTTTGTGTTTGTGAACAGTGCCCCAGGACCAGCTTGCTTAGGGGGCTCTTCTCCAGGATAATCTCTCTGTACAGTAGGCTATAGCTTTGTTATGGGGGGTTTTGGAATCGCTTCCTTTCAGATGGTTGTAGAATTTAATGGCTCTTTTCTGGATTTTTATAATTAGCGGGTATCGGCCTAATTCTGTTTTGCATGCATTATTTGGTGTTTTACATTATACACGGAGGATATTTTTGCAGAATTCTGCAGTCTCAATTTGGTGTTTGTCCCATTTTGTGAATTATTGGTTAGTGAGCAGACCCCAAACCTCACAACCATAAAGGGCAATGAGTTCTTTAACTGATTCAAATATTTTTTAGCCAGATCCTAATTGGTATGTCGAATTCTCTCTCGCTCTCTCTCTGACTGTCTCTCACGGTGGACGCCGCCTTCCTATAATCTGCTCTCTAATAACAACAGGCACGTCACTGACAAAGTGCGCGGAGGGGAGGGGAGTTTATTGAGGAGAGCAGAGCTGGGTCGCCTCCTGAGAGCTTCGACACAGCAGTCGCAGCAGACAGAGCAGAGCAACATCCAAGGTACTTTTAGGGGAAGCAATCAATCAGTTTCTCTATCAGTCTCTCTCTGTCTCTCTCATTGCTCGAGCGACTGCCGAAGCCGAAGGAATGGAACGTCAGTTGCTGTGCTGTGAAGTGGAGACCATCAGGAGAGCTTACCAAGACTCGAACCTGCTCAACGATAGAGTTTTGCAGACCATGCTAAAAGCCGAAGACAGTTATCTTCCAGCAACGAACTACTTCAAATGTGTACAGAAAGAGATTGTACCTTGCATGAGGAGAATTGTTTCTACATGGATGCTGGAGGTTTGTTCAAGAAACACTTTCTAACAGATACACAACATTCCATTCACTGAAACATATAGATCTAGCCTATATGCCCTTTGGAATAATAATAGGCAACATACGCTACTAACATGCGTCTATGAAGATTACTTGTCCTGTGTTGGTCAACATTTTCTATAGGCCTACCTTTAAAATGTGTTTATTACATTAGACCTAGTTATTCACCCAGTTTATAATTTGGACTACATTGAGAGGTTGTCTGTGAGACTCATTGAGCCTCATTTTACCAGATACATGCTGCAAATGACGTCAAATATTCCCTTATATTATGTATTCAAGGGAACGAACAATTTAGTTTCATAATTCTCTAAATTAAAGTCAATGTACACGTATGCAGTCACAAGTGCCAAAATGCGCCATCTTTGTTTTCTTGTGGTTTATAGCACTTTTGTGTGTTTAAAAATGTTATAATTTTGTCACTGATGTTTTTGATATAGTAGGCTAATTGAACTCATATGCATTTGGAGCTATGTTTATATTGTTAAGTTACAAATTGATAAAGCAAATTTCCAACTGAACCATCAACGTGGATGTGGGAGTTGTAAAGGTCGAATCTAGTCTAAATATGGTTAATAGCTTCGATCCCTTTTGAGACAATGCAATGAAAGTGTCATATAATGAAAGAAGAGACATTGCTTCAAATTTACATGATAAAAATGTTCTCGTGATGTGGACGAATATACTTTTTTATTAATTTCTAAAGTTGCATGCTGTAATGAGATGTGGGCGCATGGTCCTTGTCCAATTTAGTGGCTTACAAAAAAGTTATTTTTGAACCAGTATTATTTTACCTATTCGGAATAAGACACTTCTGTCCGATGAAGTATACGTCTTGGACTGTTTACATTCAATTGTTACATGCTAAAACAATTTAAAAATATAAAAAAATATTTTTTGAAAATATGACGAACTGCAATTGCTTTCTACGCCATGTGCTTGCCTTGAGGCCACCGTTGTGTCCACGAGTGAAATAAAATGTATGTCAGAATGTTGTAGATTAAAATCCAAAAGGTCTAACATCTGCATTTACGGTCACATAATATGCACTTATATGCATGTATGACTCGTGTCATTGTTTGTTGATGACTTTGTAGTAGTGATGGTCATCGATATGTAAAATCTCTGCATTTTTCGATTTGATATTGATATCATATCGGTTTGTAGAAAGAACAGTTCATACAACTGCTTTCGGATTGCCCATTGGCTCTGGGGGTAAACGTTCTGGTGGCCTAAAGCTACCCAACCATTTTGAAAACAAGGGGATCCCTGATGCCAACAGTTGTATGCTTAAATCCGAAGCTTTTTTTTGCATGCAGGAACAGTCATGTATGCTTTTCTTTTTTTTACACAACAGTGTAGGTTAACAGGGAGAATAAACCAATATCATGATATGCCTTGCTCATATCGATATCAAATTATATTGATATAATTTTGAATTATCAATATTGGTGCCCACCACTACTTTGTAGTATATACAGGTATAGGCAGGATATGTAACACATCTTTCCTTTGGTTTTTGATCACAGGTGTGTGAGGAACAGAAATGCGAAGAGGAGGTTTTTCCCCTCGCTATGAATTTTTTGGACCGATATTTGTCTGTTGAACCGACAAAGAAGACCCGACTACAATTATTGGGAGCTACCTGCATGTTTCTGGCGTCTAAAATGAAGGAGACCATTCCTCTAACCGCAGAGAAGTTGTGCATATACACTGACAATTCCATCCGACCAATCGATTTGCTGGTAATTTGACTTCCTCATTATGTTCTCATTAGTTGTAACCAATGTAGATTCTGTTAACGAGCTTTTGTATAATATAGCATAGTGTATGCCTATAATCATAACTATAATTGATGTGTTCATTATAGTCCATATAGCCGTGGTTAAGTTTGGGAGATCAATCATTTAAAATGAGAAAACAACTCAAATTCTGAATTAAATTCTCAAACCTAATTCCCATAACATACTGTATCAATGATTGTAATGATAAGTCATTGGCACAGTGGCAGAGTGTAGGCCTGTGTGGTGCATACCCCCTCTAGTGGTGTGTTGGTGTCTTGAACCCTTGCACATTGTCCTACTACAGGTTTTTTTTTCTCTCTCTCTCTCTCTCTCTCTCTCTCTCTCTCCCTCTCTCTCTCTCTCTCTCTCTCTCCTACAGCAAATGGAACTACTAGTATTGAACAAACTGAAATGGGATCTAGCCTCAGTGACTCCGCACGATTTCATAGACCATTTCCTCTCCAAACTACCCATCCATCAGGACACCGAGCAAATCCTGCGCAAGCATGCCCAGACCTTTGTGGCCCTCTGTGCTACAGGTATGCATAACGGGAGCTCCACCACCACCTGCATGTCTTGTTACAGATGTAGGACCTTAATTTGATCACCCTGTTGCAGGAGAACCTTCCTGCAATGCAGGACATTTAAAACCTGTAGTGTATTTGAGGTTTTAAAGGCTTCTGAAGTTTGTAATTTCCATTTATACATTTCAGCATTGATTTTTCCTTACAAAAACATCCATTAATTATAATCCACATAATAATTCAGATTTCCTGTGACTGTAGAAAACTTTCCTGCTGTAGAAAACTTTGTCAAATTAAGATCCTACATCTGTATACTGCTGACTGCTCTTGCTGTTGTTATTTAGTGCTACTGATTTAGAGGGCTGTTGTAGGCCTACATATCCAGCTGGGTTATAGATATACTGTCTGTGTGGTACTAAATATGGGTTTTTAAGGTAAGAAGTTATATTGATATTTGTCAATGGCGTGATCAATCCCATAGTGAAAGCTGTGAGTTACATATATATTGTCTTCTCCTTATGTCTGATCAGTAGGGCAAATACTTCAGGGAGATACTTAGACATAGCTGCTGTTGCACCGTCCATTTTCCACCGTGTAGAAATCCTTTAAGCTCTGTCTTAGGCCTGCACAATGGAAGACTGCTCTCCAATTGCAGGCAGATTTTTAACCAAGATGATACTGAGGAGAATACCTGCTCTGTAGGTTTCAAACCTGTACCTCCTCCTTCCCTCAACAAAAGTGGATTTGTGCTAGAGGAAACTATTTTGCCCTGTGGTAAGTCAGGGGAAAACTCAAGGTGCTGTTTGAAGTTACTGCTTAATTTATGAGATTGAATGAATGGTCCTGAAGGTGGTTTGGGCTGGAGGGGGATTAAGGGGGTTTGGGCTGGAGGTGGAGGGGTAGAGGGGGTTTGGGCTAGAGGTGGTGGGGGTAGAGGGGGTTTGAGCTGGAGGTGGAGGGGTAGAGGGGGTTTGGGCTGGAGGTGGTGGGGGTAGGGAGTGGAAGACAAGAGAGTGTGAAAGCATGTTGAATATCCTGTACGTGCTATTTATGATGAGTAATACTTCTAAGGACGGGATTGAACTATTCTGAACAAAATATAAGTGCAACATGCAACAATTTGAAATATTTTACTAAGTTACATTTCATATAAGGAAATACATTAATTGGGCCCTAATCTATGGATTTCACAAGACTGGGAATACAGATGTGCATCTATTGGTCAAAGATACATATGAAAAAGTAAGGCATGGACCAGAAAACCAGTCAGTATCTGGTGTGACCACCATTTGCCTCATGCAGCACGACACATCTTCACATAGAGTTGATCAGGCTGTTAATTGTGGCCTGTGGAATGTTGTCCCACTCCTCTTCAATGGCTGTGCGAAGTTGCTCCATATTGGCCGGAACTGGAACACGCTGTCGCACACGTCCATCCAGAGCATCCCAAACATGCTCAATGGAAGACATGACTGGTCAGTATGCAGGCCACAGGAACATTTTCAGCTTCCAGGAATTGTGTACAGGTCCTTGCGACATGGGTCTGTGCATTATCATGCTGAAACATGAGGTGATGGCGGCAGATGAATGACACTGCAATGGGCCTCAGGATCTCTTCACAGTATCTCTGTACATTCAAATTGCCATTGATCAAATGCAATTGTATTCGTTGTCCGTAATTTATGCCTGCCCATACCATAACCCCATTGCCATGATGGGGCACTCTGTTCATAACGTTGACATCAGCAAACCGCTTGCCCACACAACGCCATACACGTAGTATGCAGTTGTGAGGTCAGTTGGACGTACTGCCAAATTCTCTTTAACAACGTGGAGGCGGCTTATGGTAGAGAAATGAACATTCAAATCTCTGGCAACAGCTCTGGTGGACAGTCCTGCCAATTGCATGCTCCTGCAAAAAGACATCTGTGGCATTGTGTTGTGTGACAAAAGTGCACATTTTAGAGTGGCCCCCAGCCCAAGGTGCACCTGTGTAATGTTAATGCTGTTTAATCAGCTTCTTGATATGCCACACCTGTCAGGTGGATGGATTATCTTGGCAAAGGAGAAATGCTCACTAACAGGGATGTAAACAAATTTGTGCACAACATTTGAGAGAAATAAGGTTTTTGTGAGTATGGAACATTTCTGGGAACTTTTATTTCAGCTCATGAAACATGGGACCAACACTTTACCTGTTGTGTTTATATTCTTGTTCATTGTCGTTTTGAACTGCTGCCAAATTGTTGTTGTCAAAGGTGTTTCGATAGGCTTTGACACACCCCTGTGAAATACCTCTGTGAAATACCTCTGTGAAATACACCCCTGTGAAATGTATTTACTGTACTTCCTTCATCTTGCCACCATAGAAGAGATGATCCCCTTTTTATGTCTCCTTTTTTCTGAGACTGTGGAGTCTCTTGTTTATATAGTTCCTTAAGGGCTTACTGGCTGGCATTCCTACATTTAATCTAAAGTCTTTCATGAATTTAGTTCCTTTCTCTTTAAGGGGAGCCTATGATTGGTGAGGATATGATTGGGTAGATTTAGTGAGGATATATGATTGGGTAGATTTAGTGAGGATATGATTGGTTAGATCTAGTGAAGATATGATTGGGTAGATCTAGTGAGGATATTGGCCCAGATAATGTCTCTCTGGCTTGCCTTTATGCCTGTGTCAAGTTCAATTCATCTGACAGCTCTCTACCTCAACCCTTGTCTCTAAACTCTTTGTGGTGCAGGCTCTTGTAATGGGAGCTCAGTCACAGTGATGCCCCATACTCTTTGCATGGGTTGGTGGGTTTAAAGGGGGCTTGTCTCCTAGACTGTGAGGCCTCCTAATTAATATGGTCAAATTAATGGTCTGCGCCTGGTGATTAGACCTGTTGTTTCACACAATGTGCCCCGCCCGAGGAGCCCCTCTGTGTGTGTGTGTGTGTGTGTGTGTGTGAGCACCGCTGCCTGGAGTAGATGCATTGTCTCTCTAACCACTTAAATAGGAAGTGAGACGTGATCTTTCCAGAGCGGGGTACCAGCAGAGCTAGTTGAAGGGTGATTTATTGCATTGTGAGGCTGTGGAGAAGAGGAGAGAAAGGGGGTTTGGCTGGAGGGGGTTTGAGCTGGAGGGGGTAGAGAGGGTTTGAGCTGGAGGTGGAGGGGTAGAGGTAGTTTGGGCTGGAGGTTAGGGGGGTAGAGAGGGTTTGGGCGGGAGGTGGAGGGGGTAGAGGCAGTTTGGGGTGGAGGGGTTTTGGACCAGAGGTAGAGGGGGTTTAGGCTGGAGGTGGAGGGGGTAGAGGGTGTCTGGGCTGGAGGTTGGGTTAGAGGGGTTTTGGACCAGAGGTAGAGGGGGTTTAGGCTGGAGGTGGAGGGGGTAGAGGGTGTCTGGGCTGGAGGTCGGGGTTAGAGGGGTTTTGGACCAGAGGTAGAGGGGGTTTAGGCTGGAGGTGGAGGGGGTAGAGGGTGTCTGGGCTGGAGGTTGGGGTTAGAGGGGGTTTGGGCTAGAGGTAGAGGGGGTTTGGGCCGGAGGTGAAAGGGGGTAGAGGGTGTCTGGGCTGGAGGTCGGGGTTAGAGGGAGTTTGGGCTAGAGGTAGAGGGGGTTTGGGCTGGAGGTGGAGGAGGAGGGGTAGATGGGGATTGGGCTGGGGCTAAAGGGGGTTTGGGCTGGAGGTGGAGTGGGTAGAGGGGGGTTGGGCTTGGGGTAGAGGGGGTTTGGGCTGGAGGTGGAGAGGGTAAAGGGAGTTTGGACTGGGGGTAGAGGGGTTTTGGGCTGGATGGGGTAAAAGGGGGTTGGATGGAGGTGGAGGAGGGGTAGATGGGGTTTGGGCTGGAGGGGGTAGAGGTGTTTTGGGCTAGATGTGGAGGGGTAGAGGGCATTTGGGTTGGAGGGGTAGAGTGTGTTTTGGCTAGAAGGGGTAGATTGGGTTTGGGCTGGCGGTGGAGGGAGTAGAGGAGGTTTTGGCTGGAGGGATAGAGGGGGTTTGGGCTAGAGTTGGAGGGTTAGAGGCGTTGGGGCTGGAGGTGGAGTGGGTAGAGGGGGTTTGGGCTCGAGGTAGAGGGAATAGAGGGGGTTTTGGCTGGAGGTGCAGGAGGAGGAGTAGAGGGGGTTTGGACTAGAGGTGGAGGGGGTTTAGAGGTGAATGTCTCTTTCTTTCTCTGCGTGTGATTATTAAGCAGCTCTTGGGCTGAATAAATCATTAATCACCAACATCATTATTCCAACAAGTGCAATAGGTTTCCCACTTTTTTAAATTACATGTTTTATCTGCTCTTTAATCTTACCTAATGTGCTGTATGCATGCCAATTTACTCTCTAAGTGGACAGAGAGAGGATGATAGATAGAGTGGGCTGGAGAAAGGAGGACAAAGAGAGGGGGCTGGAAGGGGAGGATAGAGAGAGGGGTCTGGAGAGAGGAATACAGAGATAGGGGCATAGAGAGAGGGCGCTGGAAGGGGAGGATAGAGAGAGGGGTCTGGAGAGAGGAGGAGGGATGATGGCTGCAGGGGTGTAATAAGGTCTGGGACCTACAGCAAAGTTCATCAGTACCAGGCAGGGCATCCTGCCACATATCAGCATGATGTCACTAGAACTTTAGAATGCCTCTGTTCTGATTCTGCTGGACGCACGGTCTCTCTCCTCTCTGCCTTGCCATTATCTGGTTGTGTCACATTAAACTGCCCCATCTCCCTCCTCCCCCATCCCCGTCACCTCTTCTTCCTCCCCCACACCTCCTCTTCACCCTTCACTGCCAGGGTGGTGGATGGAGAAGATGTGGATAGTTAGAATGGACCATTGACATTTGTAATCTGTGTCTTGTTGTCTCACCCTGTGTTGCCTGCTCCCTATAGATAGTCAATGACCTGAGCTGCCTCGTTGCAGCCAGTGAACAAGGTCATTATTGAATTGTTTGTGGATCAAATGCCTTGCTTCAGGAATTTGACCTTTTGCCTCTCTTCCTTCCTCTCTCTCTCTCTCTCTCTCTCTCTCTCTCTCTCTCTCTCTCTCTCTCTCTCTCTCTCTCTCTCTCCACCAGATGTCAAATTCATTGCCAACCCTCCGTCAATGATCGCAGCGGGCAGTGTGGCGGCTGCTGTGCAGGGGCTGCATCTGAAGATGGACGATGCAATGTCATCCCAGCAACTGACTTACTTCCTGTCGAAAGTCATCAGAAGTGACCCGGTACACGAGGACAACCCAGTCTCATGCAAAAACATTGAACTTGAACATATAGCTCCGAAGAGCTCCTAATATAACAAATATATCATAATTATGCACAGCTTTTCATACTTTATCTATCCCCGACTCTTTAGTCAGTTTGAGATGTATCTTCCACAGGTTCCATTTATTGATCTCATTGCTTCCACTATGTGGTAACTTGTGGGGGAGAGGGGATGACAGTAGAACCAGAGAGGAGAGAGAGAGAGATCTGAGAGACGGATGTGGAGCAGCAGGTAGCCATGCCATAAACCCTGTCTCTGAAAGGGGCTAGGAAATGAGAGGCGAGTGAAGTCAGCTACACAACAACAGTGTGAAAACGTTCTCGCTCATTGTTCCCATGGTCATTGGTACAGGGGCCTAACTCTTGTGGCGTTCCAAAAGGAAAGGAGGAAAACATCTAAGTCAAATTAAAGTAGAGGAGGCACCATGATTAAATGCACTTTTGAGCATGTACTTTTTTTCTAGAAGTCTGTTGTGCATGTTCACATAACGAACACAGGACACAGTCCTCATTTCATAATTCAATACAGAATCTCTCATTATTTCAGAGGAATGTCACAAATTACTTTTTTTTAAATAAAAACACTTTTAAGCCATCCTCTCTTTTAGGTTAATAACTTAGTATTGTTAGCAATAGAATAACTTCTGAATCCTTCCTCCACTGGTCTGGCTCTAGTTTCCACAGGCCTCTTTGATCCAGGTAATAAGAACCGTAATCATTAGAATGAGATCCCTGGGGCTCTCCTTCCCCCACCTGACTGAGGGTCTGGCCCTCTTATCCTTGGCCCAGTGAATTGCTTTAGCTCCTATTGTTTTGGGGCCATAAATGGGTGCTAGCAGATTGGGTTTCCAGTCGTTCTGGATGTATTGTCTTCCTCCTAATCCTCACATAGTCACAGCCCTTCCCAGTAGAGTACCACTCTGCCCTTGTGGTTCTATGTGTGCTGCCACGACTCCTTAGCCGTGGTCATTGGTACCATTGTCATACCATTCTAATAATGTATACAGATGTAGGATCTTAATTTGAGACAGTTTGCTACAGCATGAAAATACGTCAGCAACAGGAAATGTGAATTATTTTGTGGATTATAATTCATGGATATTTTTTATAGGGGTTGATACATTTGACATTATAGGCAAATCAAGTCTGAAATTTGAAAGTGGATATTACAAACTTTAGAAGCCTTTTTAAACCTTGAATACACTACAAGTTTGCATTACCTGCAGTGCGGGGAAATTCTCATCAACAGAAGAGTGCTCAAATTAAGATCCTGCATCTGTATTGTTCAGATTGATTGAACATTGTTGTTAGAAGGCAGACCAAAAGGCCACCTGTTAGTCAAATGCCCCTGACTGTAAGTGGCGCTCATTACTGAGAGACCATCTAACGCTAGTTCATATCTCATCACTAACGATGTGTCTCCCTCTGCAGGACTGTCTACGGGCGTGTCAGGAACAGATCGAGTCCTTATTGGAGACCAGTCTCCGTCAGGCACAGCAACACACTGTTTCCACGGACACCAAGAGCATCGATGAGGAGGTGGACCTCTCGTGCACGCCTACGGACGTGAGAGATGTGAACATCTGAGTGGGACAGTGTTGTCTGGTGCACTCCAAGGAGAGGCCATAGATGGAGGAGAGGGCTTCGGGGAGAGAAGAGGATGCGCTGATTGACACTGTCTCAGCAGCACCGCTCCCCGCTGACTGTGCTCTCACCTACTTACATACCTGCTCATAGCACAGGGACTGGTCTGGCCTGGCCTGAACGTCTTGTCTGGCTCCCAACATGTGTTGTAAGGGATCAGCCAGGTCTTCCTACATTGCTCTCTGTCCCTTCACTGGTTTAAGGCAGCATCAATTGGGCGTGGTTCCAAAACAAGCTTGAATAAGAGAAGAAAATGAGATGTAGTGCTGTATGTGCAACATAGACAAACTATAGAATAATGAACTAGGTCTTCTTTTTGTTCAACAGATTGAGAACCAAACACCTGCAATTCCTCACATAAAAAGCTAGTTTGAAGTTGTTTGATGACATAGGCGTTTTAAAGTGTGTTAATTAAACCCACTTCTAAAGGAACAGAGGTTCTGCTGTGCCTGGTTTGTTTGGTATGTCCATGCTTGCCTCAACGTTGAAACCAACTTTGAGATATTGTTTAGAAAATCGAGTCTTCTAACCTCCTGTTATTTTTAAATGGAGAATGTAACCATATACAATGTAATTTTGTTTAGCATACTTTTTTTCAATTATCAGAGGACTGTGGATTACCTCTGTCATATCTGCTGACACACTGCCTTCGGAAGACAGCAAGCTAGCCAGTACGGTACAGTTACTTCAGAATGTCGTCAGGAAGAAGCCTACATTCTATTGTACTGAATACTTGCAGCATTACATTCTGCCACAGAATGATTAGCTAGCTGTCCTGTATGCTCTCTCTCTGTAAGCTAACATAGTCCACAGTCTTTATAGAAGTGTTACTCTGTCTTACTTTCTAAAAACATTCCATCAGAAACGCACTTTGGGTCAATAACTCTTTACTGACTATTTTTTGAGAAGAATGGAATGGTTTGGGAACAACGACAGACCTGCCTCAGGGATGTCTAAATGTGGTGTTATGTGGGAAAGGCAGGACATAGTAGGATGTTTTGGGGAAGTCTAATCTATTTATCCAGCTGTAGTACCTGGACCCAAGCTTTCTTAATAGTAAAGACACAGTGAAAGATGGCGGTGCCATCCTCAAAAGAAGGCACCTTTCTATCAGTTCTCCTCATGATAGTTGATGACAGATTTGAACTTTTCTAACTGCTTGAATTGAATCTGAAGCTTGTAATTTATAGTTACATGAACAACAACTATTTATTGCACAATATTCTATTTTCAAGGCCAGTGTGGATCATGATGACAGAAGGCTATTTCATGTCAATATGTCAAACCATTCAATACTTTGAAAGGCATGCGAGGTGGAAGTAAACTCAAAATATGACTATGAAATCATTGCATTGGCTTAGTGTACTGAATGTTGAGGAAAAGCTCAAATTAAAAAACAAAATGTTTAAAATTTTCCCCTGTCATCAAATAAACATTTAAAAGGCTTTTATATCATTTTGCACAAATTCAAATATGTATTTTTTGTATTGTTAGAGATCTGTGGAGGATGAATCTGGAAGACATAACTGAAGTTGCTAAGGGGTTGCTAGGGGAGTTATAGGGGGCCATGAAGTACAGTATGTGGGTAAACTGCAGAATCAATGCGTTTGATTGTATAATGACAGAAAAATAACAAGTGAACACTCCTTAAAATCAGGCTGCTATGGAGGAATATTCCCAGCTAAGTTTCACGACTAAATGAAATTAAAAATAAAATAAAAACAATGCTTTCTTTTCTTATCAATTGTTTGCTGCTACTTTGTAGATATTTTTATTAAAATGTCAATATACTGCCATGTAATAAAATACATTTTCTTATAGAAAATTATATGATATTATTGATATTGTCCTTCTTTCATAGTTGTATTGGTATGTGATCAGATTTTTAAAAAAAACTATTGTTATATGATTTCTGCTCTATTCAAATAGTTTTTTAAATAGAGCTCCTGTTTCCTTCACAATACCTCATGCCACAGACACAATTATACATTCATTTCATCTTAGTTTTACTTTTTTATTTGCCTATGATGATAGTTCTGGTAAAGCATTATAATAAAAAACTTAGGATTTAATACCATTATCCAAATGGGTCCTGCAGGGAGCTAGTAGAAAGCAGTGATTGAACCTGGTGCCATAATAACCAACATGACGTAATATTGTTGTTATAACTCCTTTATTACATCTTTATAAGCCCTTTTTAAGTTGTTTCAGTTAAGAAGCCTGTATCCCCCATTAGGTCGACGATGGCCCTATATATATATATATATATACCTATTAAGCCATAGGTTGTTTTCTGATAGCGATTTAACACCATTTTGATAAAAATAATAAACATTGTGCCATCCTGTGTCATCAGCTCGAAACGACCAGAGACATGACATTATCAATCATGTGTTTTTACTGCACAATAAATGGAAAATAAAAATGACCCAGGAGACCACTGCATCTTTTGTCTTTATAGTATGTTAGTGTCCCATACTGAGCCAATATTGTATTTTTTTTGTCATAACATAAGAAAATACTGTACGCCTCTGGTCTCTGTGAGCAAAGTCAAGTAAATGCATTGCATGGATATGATGCTGCTGGGCATGTCTTTCTCACTTTGATCCCTACCTAGTGGGGAACATTTGTTAAAACGACTTCAGGCTCGTTTGCATGCCCATGTGTTGGTGTGTGGGGGCGGGGGGTGGAGATGGAGGGGGGCAATAGAGAGGAAGGAGAGGGACATAGTACATACTATTTTGTTATGCATGGAATGCTTTTGAAGGAGGGTTCTGTATAGAGGAATGGATTGGCTGAAACCCTAATCCTTTCTCACAGGCCAGTGAACATGAGCTGGACAAACAGTGAAGAATGGGCCAGGGCAGTGGAAGGAGAAGAGCAATGCTGTAGCCCTACCTCCTACCGCCAGACCGTATTAAAAAATGCCACCCTATTCCTTACACAATGCTGTACCCCTACCTCCTACCACCAGGCCGTATCCCAAATGCCACCATATTCCCTACTTAATGATGTAGGATCTTCATTTGAGCAACCTGTTGCAGGAGAACTTTCCTGTAGTATATTTGAGGTATTAAAAGGCTTCTGAAATGTGTCATTTCCACTTTGAAACTTCAGACTTGATTTACCCTTACAGAAAATGTAATTAATTAAAATCCATGTAATAATTGACAATTCCTGTTGATGCAGGATTATTGTCCTGCTGTAGCAAACTGGCTCAAATTAAGATCCTACATCTGTAGTGCACTACTTTGCCAGTCAGCCAACCTCCATGTGCCTCAGGTCAAACTGCACGACCATTGTTACGTCACACAACAGAACAGCTGCTGTGGTAACCAGCCTCTTACTGCATAATGTCATTTATTAAACAGTAGAGAGAGAAGTAGCTTTATCCTCTTCATTAGCTTGTAAGATTGTAAATCTGCTTTTAGTTTCTGTCCTCCAGAGAGGTAACACTGCAACCATAAAGAGTAGCCTGTAAAGTGATGTACGCTGTGATGTGTAAATTAGTTACAGTATAACGACTGCAGGGTTTTCCTCTTATGTGACCACTTTCGATACCAGCTGTCGCTTGTCTAGAATACTGCTTTCTAGAGAATGCTGCTTTCTCTCTCTCCTTTTCTAAATGATCTCTCTTACCAACACAAAATGCTCTTACAGACAGTGCTTCTCAGAGTTGTCCGCTTTGTGCTCTTGCATTTTCCACTGACACAGCATTATGAAGAAGAGGGTCATGGTCGTTGGCACACAGGTTTACAAGCGAGAAAGCTGGCAGCATTTGACGTGAAGTGCTGTTTGTTTGCAGAGCGGAGCCTTGAAGTAGAGAGAGAGAGATACCAGAGAGAGAGAGAGAGAGAGAGAGAGAGAGAGAGAGAGAGAGAAAGAGAGAGAGAGAGAGAGAGAGAGCAAAGCAAAGTTATCAGTGGGCCTCAGTTCATGCCGCCAGTCCGATCCTCACCTGCTGCAGAGTGCTATAGGCCAGCTGTCCTTTCGGCAGCTGGCCCCTGCCTGCTTTGTCCTGCTGAGTTCTGATCCAGGCCTCTTCTAGGAAAAGGAAAATCAGAAAGGCAGCTGTCCAGCAGCATCAGGACAAAACCAGCCTGGCAGGCAGCAGGAGCCTCTGTGGCTCTCATTCACTCTCAACCAACTGTAGTGGCATGTGGTGTCACAGGGTCCCAGAGGAAGGGTCATATCACCCTCTACTGGAGGGTCCAGAACAGATTGAGCACACGTCTGATAATAAGGCAATCAATACTGTTGTTGTCATACTTCCTCCTCTCTATAGAATTTGGGGTCACACTTTCAATAAACAAAAATGTTTACGAAGTCATCATAAACCTTCTATAAGACCTGTATGCTTCAGAAATCATTCCTAATGGCTGCAGAGCGTGAGAAAATACTATGCCACATTGCTACCTTGTGATTCTCTATTTTACCCAGATGATGGCAGCACTTTGCTGGATTATGTTTGCTAGGTAACTGTTATGGCACCCAGACAATCCCAATGGGGTCTTCGTTCTAACTTTGGAGTCTCACAAAAAGTAATTTAATGTGTGACTGATTTTACTATACTAACCGGTTGAACTGCTTTCAACACCTACATGTCTGATATCTTTTAAAACCCATTGAACCTTGGAGCAGTAGATTAGATTATTAGAACTGTAGTTGTCTTCTTATCTGCTCACCTTCTGTGTTATTGATCCTTAATTCATTCTCACAGGACCCAGGATCATGTTTGTTGTTGAATCATTCATGATTTTCTCATTTTCTAAAGTCTTAATTCAGTCCAATCCAATCTACTCAAATGAAGCAGAATGAGCATTGCTGGGACAAAGTTGGCAAAATAAACTGAGGTACACGCTGTTCAAAGCTCCCCAGGTAAATCCTTAAACAGAAGAGGACAAAACACCTTCCTTTAAATGGGCATTCCTGCAGCCAGCATTGAGGTAATCTGTGCCCCCTGCTCTCTGGTGTCTCTGAAGTGTAGTGCTCCTCCAGGAATATGTTGTTATGTCGCGGTGTCTTATCTGGAGCGGCTCTGCCTTTCAAGTGCTCCCTATCAGAGGACAAGCAGGTAAATAAGGTGTCTTAAAAGAGCCTTTTAAGATGACTGTTTTTGTCAAGGCTGATGGGAAATTGACACGCTATTCTCAGTGTGTGGGATACTGGTGTAATACATATATAAGGCATTTGTCCTATACAGTACGTTTCATGTGACGCTGTAAATTATTGTCACACAAAAATCACCCTTATTGGTTACAGGGTCTCCTGGGTAAGGGTGATAAGCTTGTCAATGGGAATACATATTACACCTTTGGTCTGTGATTTACACTATTGGCCAATGCAGAAAAAAATATAACTCCATGCATGTCAGGGCATAAGCATGAATGCATGTGTACCTACCTGTAAATCTAGTCGAATTCTGCAGGTGAGCCTGAGCGGCACTACAAACACAGCCTTTGAAATTCCGTCTCTATTCAATCTGTTCTCACGCAACATCGCCCTCGTGTGGGAGCTGCCGCTCCTGCACCAACAAGGTACTCACACTTTGAAGATCACATATTGAGGAGGCCCAGTTGAGGAGGCCCAGTTCCATTTTATCCTAGCTCCTTTGATGACGCCTACTCCTTCAGTAATTAAAGATGTGCATTTTCTGACTAGTGCTGGTAGAAGCACCACTTTTAACCTTTATTTAATGGCTTGGGGCTGTCACTATACTGCTTTCACCTACCGAGTCCTTGACTCTTTTTTGGATTTATGAACACAAGAGCCACAGGAGCTAAAACAGGAGGTAGAAATGGAACCAGGGCTGACAGGTGTTGTGGTCATCAGAAGAAGCCCTCAGTCAGGCTGGCTCCTTGTGTCTCTCAATCCGCTGACTCAACCCACTTCACTTGTTTTGTTTTCTAGTGTGTAGGATGTATCTTATTGCACAGTCTGCTCATCTGCCCAAGGGGTAAGAGAACACTTCCTGATGATGAGTGAGCCTGGTCTGTATAGATGTATTGTCACTCCAAGGTGGGTGGGAGATACACACACACACACACACACACACACGCACACGCACACGCACACGCACACATGCACACACGCACACGCACACATGCACACGCACACAGACTGGTGTGGATGTAGCGTCTGATCTCCAGCGCCCACCCCTCCACAGAGAGACAGTCAGACAGTACTGGACAGACACCTAGAGAACTCACTGCTCACCTGCTGAGAAACTCACTGATGACTCGTGTGTTTGATGATTAGAACCCCCCCCCAGAGAGCAACTCTCAACAAGCTGATGTATATTTCCCCTTATAATACTTTTAAAGTGTTTATTTTGCAGCTCACTCCCCCTCAGACTGTCTTTGAGAGTTTGTTTCACTGTCACATAACAAGGAAGGGAATGAGCTGCTATATGAAAGTTGGATAGTTGTAGGACATACTGACAATGTGTTATTAGTGATTTATTACTAAAGATCTGTACTGCTATTCCATCAAACACAAAGGGATTGAATGATATCAAACTTTATTTATTACTGTTAACACTGCACTGTGAAATATCTGTACTACTATTTAATCAAACACTAAGGGATTGAATGATATCAAACGTTATTTATTACTGTTAACACTGCACTGTGAAAGATCTGTACTACTATTTAATCAAACACTAAGGGATTGAATGATGTCGAAGGTTATTTATTACTGTTAACACTGCACTGTGAAAGATCTGTACTACTATTTAATCAAACACTAAGTGATTGAATGATATCAAACGTTATTTATTACTGTTAACACTGCACTGTGAAAGATCTGTACTACTATTTAATCAAACACTAAGGGATTGAATGATGTCGAACGTTATTTATTACTGTTAACACTGCACTGTGAAAGATCTGTACTACTATTTAATCAAACACTAAGGGATTGAATGATATCAAACATTATTTATTACTGTTAACACTGCACTGTGAAAGATCTGTACTACTATTTAATCAAACACTAAGGGATTGAATGATATCGAACGTTATTCCATAACAAATGAATGTTAATGTTATAATCTCTGAAACCATGTCACATTTTTGTCCCCTTCTGAAGTTTCACTGAGTGCTCTATTCTGTTGACTTAAATCATGAGTAAAGTTTGATTAAGATACAAAATGTGTGCTTACCTCGCTTCCTGCTTAATGACTTCCCATAATAGGTTGTTTGATCTCAGGTTCCCATGGGGCAATAAGGCTGCGGCAGCATTTTGGAACAATAGTCCCTGCCTGATTTGACATCAACCCCCACAGGCTACTGAGGAGGCACTCAGGTGAAAATGAGGGAGACAGCGGGAATAGGAGTTAATGTAGATTACAAGACCAATGATTAAACATTGCATTTATTAGTCATATGTGAAATGAATGCCATTCATATACTGTAACTAATACCCTATGTGAAGAAGCATAAGCACAGTGAAGTGTCTGAAGTAGTCACAGTTCACAGAGTACCTAAAAACCCCTTTTGCCACCAACGTCAATCCTGAGCAACAATCAAGTGTCCCACATCATTTATGAAACGATAATACCCCTGTATACAGCGAGCCCTCATGTACTGATACGGTACCTTGTTCCCTGTCGCAGCCAAATGTTTGCTGGATCTGATACCTGAGAGTGAAGCGTTTGATCAAGAGGCTGCTAAATGAAAGAAGACGGCTTCTTATGCTTAACAGATCAGATACGATACATCTTTGAGTTAGGGCAGGGCCTGAACTCAGAAACGTTGATGAATGAGATGAGATGTCCCCCCCCCCCCCCCCCCCCCCTGAAGCCATCACTTGTTCTCTCTCTATGATAGGAGTCTAGCGACAGGACAGGAGTATTTATTATCCCAGGGCACGACTCTCTGAGGCCCGGGCATGACAACACTCAGCTGTGGATGTCAACGAGAGCGCTGACGAGAAGGAGGAGCCAGTCAAATGAAGGCGTGTGCTCTTAAAGGGACATTTCTCAATTTTTCAACTTCATATTCATAATTTCCAAACACCACCTCAACATACAGTATGTGAAAATTGTAGTAAAAAATATAGAAGATAAGTGTTTACATCATCAACGAATTAGTAGACAATTAGTAGGCAATGCCTACTCAGTACTTGGTTAAAATCACACGATGCGTATCGATTATGTAATTGTAAACACTTATCTTTCTCTATCTTTTTTACTACAAAACTCAGAAACGAGCAATTTTCACATATGTGGATGTTGGGGTGGTGCTGGAGATGATGAAGATGATTTTTTTATTTTATTTATCTTTAACGACCTCACTGGCCATGCTGCGAAACAAACCTGGGTCAAGAGGAGCGTGCTTAGGCATCACTTTATGTTGGACCTTATCAGGGAAATTTAAAGACAACATTTGTTGAAAAAGAAACCATTGTTTAATGTTCTATTGGAAACTATCTATGTAACTATTTGAAAAGGAGAACAACCATTCAATTTCTTACAGAAGTGTACAAGCTGTTTATTTGTTTTACAAATTCACGGCCTGCCTGAGAAATGTGTCTGAGCTGTAACATTTCATGCCCATATTGCCCTGGCAGCACCAACTCAACTGTGAGGGAGTGCCAGAGGAGAATAATGGGGACGTTTGACAAAGCAACTGGAAATGTGAAAACATGTAGCAGGAATGCAGTAGAAATCTGACTGACCTTTGAGAACAGACGTTGTTCTATTCCCCCATAGAGAAAATTCTAATCACACAAACACTGGAGGTGTGCACATCAAGTCCCTCCTATGTCCTGCCTATACCGCTTGTCACCTGGGACTCTAGTCAACTAGTGGGGGCTTCAATGGAGCTTCCAGGAGGGTTGAGCAGTTACACTATACCAGGCGCTATGCCACCGCTAGGATACTATGATCAATTAGAAATGACATGCTGTAAGCTAAAGTGTAAAGGCCCTAAGCCAGATCCCTAGGAACCCGCATTGTACAGTTGTTGGTCTATGCGACGTTCAGATTGAATCTAACACATTATATTCTGTCAGATATGTACTTGGCTAGTTTAGAGAGAATTAATAGGAAATAACAGAGTACATACAACAGTGTTATTACTTCCAATACTTCCAATGTCCTCACCAACCAGTAATTTCCTCTGTGGCCCCTGCAATCAAGTGTTTGTGATGCAGATCTGAAGAGCTGCAAACAGATGGGCTTAACAGGTCTAAATCTTTGGTTAAATTACCCACACGTCAGAGCACAGACTGAATCCTTCATGTAAGTCAAAGCACAGACTGAATCCTTCATGTAAGTCAAAGCACAGACTGAATCCTTCATGTAAGTCAGAGCACAGACTGAATCCTTCATGTAAGTCAGAGCACAGACTGAATCCTTCATGTAAGTCAGAGCACAGACTGAATCCTTCATGTAAGTCAGAGCACAGACTGAATCCTTCATGTAAGTCAGAGCACAGACTGAATCCTTCATGTAAGTCAGAGCACAGACTGAATCCTTCATGTAAGTCAGAGCACAGACTGAATCCTTCATGTAAGTCAGAGCACAGACTGAATCCTTCATGTAAGTCAGAGCACAGACTGAATCCTTCATGTAAGTCAGAGCACAAAATGGATCCTTCATGTAATTGTTAGAACAGAACAAAATGGATCCTTCATGTAATTGTTAGAACAGAACAAAATGGATCCTTCATGTAATTGTTAGAACAGAACAAAATGGATCCTTCATGTAATTGTTAGAACAGAACAAAATGGATCCTTCATGTAATTGTTAGAACAGAACAAAATGGATCCTTCATGTAATTGTTAGAACAGAACAAAATGGATCCTTCATGTAATTGTTAGAACAGAACAAAATGGATCCTTCATGTAATTGTTAGAACAGAACAAAATGGATCCTTCATGTAATTGTTAGAACAGAACAAAATGGATCCTTCATGTAATTGTTAGAACAGAACAAAATGGATCCTTAAATAGATAATGCAAACATGTTAGCTGATCCAGTTCCCAGTATATATTGATAAAACACCCAACATAAGCTTTACTAACTCACACACACTAATCCATTTATAATTGTTTTATGTTTCATGTTCTGGTGTTTTCAAATGCTTTCCTAGAGGTTGTTCCTGGACAGAAACAGGACGGCCAGGAGGGGAGGCAAGTAGAAGTCAAGTTCAAGGTGCCCAAAGTTTACAGACATAAAGCCTTGCCTGGCCAGTCCGCTCTATCATGTGAGAGACAACAGCATAGAAAGTGATGTGCATCTAAACTTGTTTCTCCAGTCTAGAACTAGCCCTTTACTCTTCACACCTGTCGGTGGCCTCTGATTACAAGGCCCAAGTCTGCATCGTTTCCCATCTCTGACCTCCTCCAATGTGGAGCTGTGTCCCAGAAGACAGGGATGGAAGGAGGGAGGAGGGAGGGTAGAGAGGGGGGAGCCGGGGATGTCTCAGCCCTTTTGAAGTGCTGCTCTTTATGGTCAAACATCTGCAGGACCGCACTGCACCACTGTCCCAAACACACACCTCACAGCTGGCTCTACAAAGGAGAACAGGGGCACAAACACGCTGGCTAAACACATCCCTTGCTCTGCTAGGCCAGGCCTCGTTCTCCCAGCTGCAGGTCTGGGCCTGCCACACCATGGACCCAGGCCAAGCCTGGGCCGCCATTGCTGCACGGGGCAGGAGCAGACATGCGCACACTTCTACAGAGCACGCCCAGATAGGAAATGAGTACTTTCACATGAGTGGCCATTTAGTTTGGAGGGAGAAGAAGGAGAAGCAGGTGAACAGCTAAGCTACGACTTCCCAGATTGTGAATTCCTAGCAAAGAAAAGGCTGGCTATTACGTGCTTAGAAATGATTACAGACAAACAGACCGGAGCATGTGGCATCTCACAGCAGCCCTGACTGTATATCATGCGATTTCACTCTTAAATGAGCACTCTTTCATGTCTGGCCATGAGTAATTCCCCTTTGATGTTTAATGTTCTGTTTGCATTGAGAATTGCTTCTTTCGAACGGGACAGTAAACTCGCTTAGTACTTGCCTGGATTCAATACTACAACATTTTACTTTGACATTCACTCACAAAGAACACAGTCACACAAATATTTATATGTTCCCAAAGCAATTGTATCATATTTCAAACCCCATGACAAAAAAAAAAAATTAGCAGTTGTTAGTGAGTATGGCTATCGGCTGGGAGACCTGGGTTTGAAACCCGCTAGGGGCACTGCACTGTCATTATTCACTTCAATGTTGTACTATAGCTAAGTAAAATATGCAAGGTGGACTGACTTTAGGGAAAGAAAGACTTCCATCTGCTCTGTGTTTTCTTTTAGCCCAAGGTGAAGTGACTAGATAAAAGCCCAGGGCCAGACTAAACAGCAGCACAGCCAAACACTAGCTATGCCTGGAGTATCACACCAAAGCTCTGAGTGGATTTTGTGTTGAAGAAGAAATTACATACAGTAGGTGTATCTTACTGTCCCCAAAACACATGTTGAAAGGAAAGTTATGGGGGACTGTGTCCAGGAAAACCAGCCCCTGAAGTCTTACTGGATTCACCAAAGCACTGCATTGTTTTACACTCCCATGTCTACAGACATTTCATACATGGTCCAGAAAGAGTCTTTAGTAGCAAATCTGACCTCCTACTAAACTACCATACCCACAAACCCCCTCTCCGTGGTGTACTCACGATCCTCCCACAGCTCTTCTCCTATTTGCTCAGGCCTGAAGGACATAACAGAGAATAAGACATGAGCCCTGTCCTGGAGAGTGCTTCCCAGCAAGGAGCCTATCGCTGTCTCCCAAAAGCAGAGTTGGTGTGTTTGTTAAAGGAGGATAAAGAGGGGAATAAAAACCCCTGTCTATTTAATGGATTCAACAATCATGGATGCTGAGACATTAATGGGACCATGAATAGTCAAAGGCTCCCCTGACAGTCAGTCACAGCAGTAGAGGTAGATGAAGAATAAGTCAGTCACAGCAGTAGAGGAAGAGGAAGAATAAGTCAGTCACAGCAGTAGAGGTAGAGGAAGAATAAGTCAGTCACAGCAGTAGAGGTAGAGGAAGAATAAGTCAGTCACAGCAGTAGAGGTAGAGGAAGAATAAGTCAGTCACAGCAGTAGAGGTAGAGGAAGAATAAGTCAGTCACAGCAGTAGAGGTAGAGGAAGAATAAGTCAGTCACAGCAGTAGAGGTAGAGGAAGAATAAGTCAGTCACAGCAGTAGAGGTAGAGGAAGAATAAGTCAGTCACAGCAGTAGAGGTAGAGGAAGAATAAGTCAGTCACAGCAGTAGAGGTAGAGGAAGAACAAGTCAGTCACAGCAGTAGAGGTAGATGAAGAATAAGTCAGTCACAGCAGTAGAGGTAGAGGAAGAATAAGTCAGTCACAGCAGTAGAGGTAGAGGAAGAATAAGTCAGTCACAGCAGTAGAGGAAGATGAAGAATAAGTCAGTCACAGCAGTAGAGGTAGAGGAAGAACAAGTCAGTCACAGCAGTAGAGGAAGAGGAAGAATAAGTCAGTCACAGCAGTAGAGGTAGAGGAAGAATAAGTCAGTCACAGCAGTAGAGGTAGAGGAAGAATAAGTCAGTCACAGCAGTAGAGGAAGATGAAGAATAAGTCAGTCACAGCAGTAGAGGTAGAGGAAGAATAAGTCAGTCACAGCAGTAGAGGTAGAGGAAGAATAAGTCAGTCACAGCAGTAGAGGAAGAACAAGTCAGTCACAGCAGTAGAGGTAGAGGAAGAATAAGTCAGTCACAGCAGTAGAGGTAGAGGAAGAATAAGTCAGTCACAGCAGTAGAGGTAGAGGAAGAATAAGTCAGTCACAGCAGTAGAGGTAGAGGAAGAATAAGTCAGTCACAGCAGTAGAGGTAGAGGAAGAATAAGTCAGTCACAGCAGTAGAGGTAGAGGAAGAATAAGTCAGTCACAGCAGTAGAGGTAGAGGAAGAATAAGTCAGTCACAGCAGTAGAGGTAGAGGAAGAACAAGTCAGTCACAGCAGTAGAGGTAGATGAAGAATAAGTCAGTCACAGCAGTAGAGGTAGAGGAAGAATAAGTCAGTCACAGCAGTAGAGGTAGAGGAAGAATAAGTCAGTCACAGCAGTAGAGGAAGATGAAGAATAAGTCAGTCACAGCAGTAGAGGTAGAGGAAGAACAAGTCAGTCACAGCAGTAGAGGAAGAGGAAGAATAAGTCAGTCACAGCAGTAGAGGTAGAGGAAGAATAAGTCAGTCACAGCAGTAGAGGTAGAGGAAGAATAAGTCAGTCACAGCAGTAGAGGAAGATGAAGAATAAGTCAGTCACAGCAGTAGAGGTAGAGGAAGAATAAGTCAGTCACAGCAGTAGAGGTAGAGGAAGAATAAGTCAGTCACAGCAGTAGAGGAAGAACAAGTCAGTCACAGCAGTAGAGGTAGAGGAAGAATAAGTCAGTCACAGCAGTAGAGGTAGAGGAAGAATAAGTCAGTCACAGCAGTAGAGGTAGAGGAAGAATAAGTCAGTCACAGCAGTAGAGGTAGAGGAAGAATAAGTCAGTCACAGCAGTAGAGGTAGAGGAAGAATAAGTCAGTCACAGCAGCAGTAGAGGAAGAGGAAGAATAAGTCAGTCACAGCAGTAGAGGTAGAGGAAGAATAAGTCAGTCACAGCAGTAGAGGTAGAGGAAGAATAAGTCAGTCACAGCAGTAGAGGTAGAGGAAGAATAAGTCAGTCACAGCAGTAGAGGTAGAGGAAGAATAAGTCAGTCACAGCAGTAGAGGTAGAGGAAGTCAGTCACAGCAGTAGAGGAAGAACAAGTCAGTCACAGCAGTAGAGGTAGATGAAGAATAAGTCAGTCACAGCAGTAGAGGTAGATGAAGAATAAGTCAGTCACAGCAGTAGAGGTAGAGGAAGAATAAGTCAGTCACAGCAGTAGAGGTAGATGAAGAATAAGTCAGTCACAGCAGTAGAGGTAGAGGAAGAATAAGTCAGTCACAGCAGTAGAGGTAGAGGAAGAATAAGTCAGTCACAGCAGTAGAGGTAGAGGAAGAATAAGTCAGTCACAGCAGTAGAGGAAGATTAAGTGGGTCCTACATTTTAAGACAAATGCTTAGTTTAACCTTTGCCCTACAATTTCCGTGCCCCGCCGTAAATCTAATGAACATAATAAAAATCTCCATCCAAAATCTGTCTGTTTAAGCTAGAGAGATATGTCTTTTTTTGATGTTGCATGGGCTGCATCTCAATCCACTGCGTCCGCCGATATCGGCTAGAGCAGTGTTTGTCAGACCATGAAACATCCCGAAAATAGGTCTTCTCACAAAAACGTCTGTAGCGTCCGCAAAACGGCTTGGCCTAAACACTAATATAATAACCCCTCTGTGGAACACTGAGACTCTCACGAACACAATAGTCTTCCCTAGGGCGACCACAAGCCTATAAAGACTCATCTGAAGGTCCCTAGTACCAGTTTAAAAAATGAATGAGAGAAAATATGGAGATAGTTTAGAGCCTAAAATAAGGAAAAAAAAGGAAATGAAGATTATATTTTTCATATCTCTCATATACAGCGATTAGGATAGACACAAGCTACTTTTCATAGCAGGTTAGGAGAACTTAAGTAGCAGGTTAGGAGAACTTACCCAGCAGGTTAGGAGAACCTACATAGCAGGATAGGAGAACTTACGTAGCAGGTTAGGAGAACTTACGTAGCAGGTTAAGAGAGCTTATGTAACAGGTTAGGAGAACTTACGTAGTAGGTTAGGAGAACTAACATAGCAGGATAGGAGAACTTACCCAGCAGGTTAGGAGAACCTACATAGCAGGATAGGAGAACTTACGTAGCAGGTTAGGAGAACATACATAGCAGGTTAGGAGAACTTACGCAGCAGGTTAGGAGAACTTACGTAGCAGGTTAGGAGAACTTACATAGCAGGATAGGAGAACTTACCCAGCAGGTTAGGAGAACCTCTGCAGCAGGTTAGGAGAACTTACATAGCAGGTTAGGAGAACTTACATAGCAGGATAGGAGAACATACATAGCAGGATAGGAGAACTTACATAGCAGGATAGGAGAACTTACATAGCAGGTTAGGAGAACTTACATAGCAGGATAGGAGAACTTACATAGCAGGTTAGGAGAACCTCTGCAGCAGGTTAGGAGAACTTACATAGCAGGTTAGGAGAACTTACCCAGCAGGTTAGGAGAACTTACATAGCAGGTTAGGAGAACTTACATAGCAGGTTAGGAGAACTTACATAGCAGGATAGGAGAACTTACATAGCAGGTTAGGAGAACTTACCCAGCAGGTTAGGAGAACCTCTGCAGCAGGTTAGGAGAACCTCTGCAGCAGGTTAGGAGAACTTACGTAGTAGGTGAAGAGAACTTACGTAATAGGTGAAGAGAACTTACTTTACAAGTTAGGAGAATTTATCTAGCCGGTTAGGAGAACTTACGCAGCAGGTTAGGAGAACTTAGGCAGCAGGTTAGGAGAACTTACGTTAATCGTTAGGAGAACTTACGTAGCAGGTTAGGAGAACTTACTCAGCAGGTTAGGAGAACCTCTGCAGCAGGTTAGGAGAACTTACGTTAATCGTTAGGAGAACTTACGTAGCAGGTTAGGAGAACTTACTCAGCAGGTTAGGAGAACCTCTGCAGCAGGTTAGGAGAACTTACATAGCAAATTAGAAGAACTGATGTAATAGGTTAGGAGTACTTACGCAGCAGGTTAGGAGAACTTACATAGCAGGTTAGGAGAACTTACGTAGCAGGTTAGGAGAACTGATGTAATAGGTTAGGAGATCCTCTGCAGCAGGTTAGGAGAACTTATGTTACAGGTTAGGAGAACTTACATAGCAGGTTAGGAGAACTTACCATCAGGTTAGGATAACTTACGTAACAGGATAGGAGGACTTACATAACAAGTTAGGAGAACTTACGGTGCAGGTTAGGAGAACATACGCAGAAGGATAAGAGATCTTATGTAGCAGGTTAGGAGAACATACATAGCAGGTTAGGAGAACTTACGCAGCAGGTTAGGAGAACTTACATAGCAGGTTAGGAGAACTTACATAGCAGGATAGGAGAACATACATAGCAGGATAGGAGAACTTACATAGCAGGATAGGAGAACTTACATAGCAGGTTAGGAGAACTTACATAGCAGGATAGGAGAACTTACATAGCAGGTTAGGAGAACCTCTGCAGCAGGTTAGGAGAACTTACATAGCAGGTTAGGAGAACTTACCCAGCAGGTTAGGAGAACTTACATAGCAGGTTAGGAGAACTTACATAGCAGGTTAGGAGAACTTACATAGCAGGATAGGAGAACTTACATAGCAGGTTTGGAGAACTTACCCAGCAGGTTAGGAGAACCTCTGCAGCAGGTTAGGAGAACCTCTGCAGCAGGTTAGGAGAACTTACGTAGTAGGTGAAGAGAACTTACGTAATAGGTGAAGAGAACTTACTTTACAAGTTAGGAGAATTTATCTAGCCGGTTAGGAGAACTTACGCAGCAGGTTAGGAGAACTTAGGCAGCAGGTTAGGAGAACTTACGTTAATCGTTAGGAGAACTTACGTAGCAGGTTAGGAGAACTTACTCAGCAGGTTAGGAGAACCTCTGCAGCAGGTTAGGAGAACTTACATAGCAAGTTAGAAGAACTGATGTAATAGGTTAGGAGTACTTACGCAGCAGGTTAGGAGAACTTACGTAGCAGGTTAGGAGAACTTACTCAGCAGGTTAGGAGAACCTCTGCAGCAGGTTAGGAGAACTTACATAGCAAGTTAGAAGAACTGATGTAATAGGTTAGGAGTACTTACGCAGCAGGTTAGGAGAACTTACATAGCAGGTTAGGATAACTTACGTAGCAGGTTAGGAGAACTGATGTAATAGGTTAGGAGATCCTCTGCAGCAGGTTAGGAGAACTTATGTTACAGGTTAGGAGAACTTACATAGCAGGTTAGGAGAACTTACCATCAGGTTAGGATAACTTACGTAACAGGATAGGAGGACTTACATAACAAGTTAGGAGAACTTACGGTGCAGGTTAGGAGAACATACGCAGAAGGATAGGAGATCTTATGTAGCAGGTTAGGAGAACATACATAGCAGGTTAGGAGAACTTACGCAACAGGTTAGGAGAACTTACGTAGCAGGTTAGGAGAACTTACATAGCAGGATAGGAGAACTTACCCAGCAGGTTAGGAGAACCACTGCAGCAGGTTAGGAGAACTTACATAGCAGGTTAGGAGAACCTCTGCAGCAGGTTAGGAGAACTTACATAGCAAGTTAGAAGAACTGATGTAATAGGTTAGGAGTACTTACGCAGCAGGTTAGGAGAACTTACATAGCAGGTTAGGAGAACTTACGTAGCAGGTTAGGAGAACTGATGTAATAGGTTAGGAGAACCTCTGCAGCAGGTTAGGAGAACTTACGTTAATCGTTAGGAGAACTTACGTAGCAGGTTAGGAGAACTTACTCAGCAGGTTAGGAGAACCTCTGCAGCAGGTTAGGAGAACTTACATAGCAAGTTAGAAGAACTGATGTAATAGGTTAGGAGTACTTACGCAGCAGGTTAGGAGAACTTACATAGCAGGTTAGGAGAACTTACGTAGCAGGTTAGGAGAACTGATGTAATAGGTTAGGAGATCCTCTGCAGCAGGTTAGGAGAACTTATGTTACAGGTTAGGAGAACTTACATAGCAGGTTAGGAGAACTTACCATCAGGTTAGGATAACTTACGTAACAGGATAGGAGGACTTACATAACAAGTTAGGAGAACTTACGGTGCAGGTTAGGAGAACATACGCAGAAGGATAAGAGATCTTATGTAGCAGGTTAGGAGAGCATACATAGCAGGTTAGGAGAACTTACGCAGCAGGTTAGGAGAACTTACATAGCAGGTTAGGAGAACTTACATAGCAGGATAGGAGAACATACATAGCAGGATAGGAGAACTTACATAGCAGGATAGGAGAACTTACATAGCAGGTTAGGAGAACTTACATAGCAGGATAGGAGAACTTACATAGCAGGTTAGGAGAACCTCTGCAGCAGGTTAGGAGAACTTACATAGCAGGTTAGGAGAACTTACCCAGCAGGTTAGGAGAACTTACATAGCAGGTTAGGAGAACTTACATAGCAGGTTAGGAGAACTTACATAGCAGGATAGGAGAACTTACATAGCAGGTTTGGAGAACTTACCCAGCAGGTTAGGAGAACCTCTGCAGCAGGTTAGGAGAACCTCTGCAGCAGGTTAGGAGAACTTACGTAGTAGGTGAAGAGAACTTACGTAATAGGTGAAGAGAACTTACTTTACAAGTTAGGAGAATTTATCTAGCCGGTTAGGAGAACTTACGCAGCAGGTTAGGAGAACTTAGGCAGCAGGTTAGGAGAACTTACGTTAATCGTTAGGAGAACTTACGTAGCAGGTTAGGAGAACTTACTCAGCAGGTTAGGAGAACCTCTGCAGCAGGTTAGGAGAACTTACATAGCAAGTTAGAAGAACTGATGTAATAGGTTAGGAGTACTTACGCAGCAGGTTAGGAGAACTTACATAGCAGGTTAGGAGAACTTACGTAGCAGGTTAGGAGAACTGATGTAATAGGTTAGGAGATCCTCTGCAGCAGGTTAGGAGAACTTATGTTACAGGTTAGGAGAACTTACATAGCAGGTTAGGAGAACTTACCATCAGGTTAGGATAACTTACGTAACAGGATAGGAGGACTTACATAACAAGTTAGGAGAACTTACGGTGCAGGTTAGGAGAACATACGCAGAAGGATAGGAGATCTTATGTAGCAGGTTAGGAGAACATACATAGCAGGTTAGGAGAACTTACGCAGCAGGTTAGGAGAACTTACGTAGCAGGTTAGGAGAACTTACATAGCAGGATAGGAGAACTTACCCAGCAGGTTAGGAGAACCACTGCAGCAGGTTAGGAGAACTTACATAGCAGGTTAGGAGAACTTACATAGCAGGATAGGAGAACATACATAGCAGGATATGAGAACTTACATAGCAGGATAGGAGAACTTACATAGCAGGTTAGGAGAACTTACATAGCAGGATAGGAGAACTTACATAGCAGGTTAGGAGAACCTCTGCAGCAGGTTAGGAGAACTTACATAGCAGGTTAGGAGAACTTACCCAGCAGGTTAGGAGAACTTACATAGCAGGTTAGGAGAACTTACATAGCAGGTTAGGAGAACTTACATAGCAGGATAGGAGAACTTACATAGCAGGTTAGGAGAACTTACCCAGCAGGTTAGGAGAACCTCTGCAGCAGGTTAGGAGAACCTCTGCAGCAGGTTAGGAGAACTTACGTAGTAGGTGAAGAGAACTTACGTAATAGGTGAAGAGAACTTACTTTACAAGTTAGGAGAATTTATCTAGCCGATTAGGAGAACTTACGCAGCAGGTTAGGAGAACTTAGGCAGCAGGTTAGGAGAACTTACGTTAATCGTTAGGAGAACTTACGTAGCAGGTTAGGAGAACTTACTCAGCAGGTTAGGAGAACCTCTGCAGCAGGTTAGGAGAACTTACGTTAATCGTTAGGAGAACTTACGTAGCAGGTTAGGAGAACTTACTCAGCAGGTTAGGAGAACCTCTGCAGCAGGTTAGGAGAACTTACATAGCAAGTTAGAAGAACTGATGTAATAGGTTAGGAGTATTTACGCAGCAGGTTAGGAGAACTTACATAGCAGGTTAGGAGAACTTACGTAGCAGGTTAGGAGAACTGATGTAATAGGTTAGGAGATCCTCTGCAGCAGGTTAGGAGAACTTATGTTACAGGTTAGGAGAACTTACATAGCAGGTTAGGAGAACTTACCATCAGGTTAGGATAACTTACGTAACAGGATAGGAGGACTTACATAACAAGTTAGGAGAACTTACGGTGCAGGTTAGGAGAACATACCCAGAAGGATAGGAGATCTTATGTAGCAGGATAGGAGAACATACGTAGAAGGTTAGGAGACCTTACGTAGCAGGATAGTAGGACTTACATAACAAGTTAGGAGAACTTACGGTGCAGGTTAGGAGAACATACGTAGCAGGATAGGAGATCTGACGTAGCAGGTTCGGAGAACTTATGCAGCAGGTTAGGAGAACGTACGCAGCGGGTTAGGAGTACTTACAGAGCAGGTTACGAGAACAGCAGGTTAGGAGAACATACGTAGCAGGTTAGGAGAACATACGTAGCAGGTTAGGAGAACGTACGCAGCAGGTTAGGAGTACTTACAGAGCAGGTTACGAGAACAGCAGGTTAGGAGACCTTACATAGCAGGATAGGAGAACTTACGTAGCAGGTTAGGAGTACTTACGAAGCAGGTTAGGAAAACTTACTCAGCAGGTTAACAGAACTTACGCAGCAGGTTAGGAGAACCTCTGTAGCAGGTTAGGAGAACTTACGTAGCAGGTTAGGAGAACTTATGCAGCAGGTTAGGAGATCTTACGTAGCAGGTTCGGAGAACTTATGCAGCAAGTTAGGAGTACGTACGCAGCAGCTTAGGAGTACTTACAGAGCAGGTTACGAGAACAGCAGGTTACGAGAACATACGTAGCAGGTTAGGAGAACTTACATAGCAGGTTAGGAGAACCTCTGCAGCAGATAGGTTAGGAGAACCTCTTCAGCCGGTT